>NC_074692.1:3697568-3997568 GCF_029448725.1 Salvelinus fontinalis | reverse complement strand
ATTTACAATGGTCTTTGTTCTTCACTGGTTGCCCTTTTCTTGTGACAGTAGGTCACATATCAAATCTAATTGATTTATAAAGCCCTTCTTACATCAGCTGATATCTCAAAGTGCTGTACAGCAACCCAGCCTAAAACCCCAAACAGCAAGCAATGCAGGTGTCGAAGCATATGTTGATGCTCTGTCTCTAATAACAGAAACCGAGAGAGAGAGGAAACCCACACTGAAAGGCTGAATAACACTGGACTGAATTGAGAAGGGGGCGTAGTAATGACATCATAATTCCTGTGTGTGTTGTGTGTAGAGAGACCGAGAAGGGGGAGTTTGAGTCGGGGAAAGGGTTGTTTTGTAGCGTGATCCTCCCACCCCCACCGTGTTGGTCTTTGAGGTCCCACTGTGTATTATCTAATGACCTTGTGTTGTGAATGGGAAACGGCCTCTGTATGGGAAGGCACCTAAGAATAGAGGGGCTGCCTATTCGACAACACAGCTCCGGAGGTCTCTCCTTGTTCCCTCTAATGACCGCAGACTTTAGACTTTTTCTCACATAACCTCCAAACTGGTGTGTGTGTGTGTGTGTGTGTGTGTGTGTGTGTGTGTGTGTGTGTGTGTGTGTGTGTGTGTGTGTGTGTGTGTGTGAAGCAGTAGACAAAAGTACATGAACATACACCATACTACTGTAACTTTGTAAACCAGACACTTATTGGAAGTCCAACGAGACATATATGGCCATGTACAAGGCCGCGAATGGGAATTGTTGTAAGCTGTCTCACGCACACTACTCGCAAACTTCTGCATTCTGATTGTAACCCTCATAAAAGTACAGCCACAGCTTATTTTAGCAGCAGTACACTAAGGGCTGAAAAATTCCCCTTTCTCACTTTTCATGACTCCATAAAATACCTCAGGCAGTAGCCATGCTCGTAATGCTGATCAAAGGCAGACACACTTTAATTTACTTTCCATCCAAAAAGACTGGGCACTGTGTAGACTTGAGGAATGTTTATGCCAGAATTTCACGATCGAAATGTAATTTCTCTGCCGGTGTTTTTGGGTGTACTCTTGTTAGGCAGTGTAACGACTGTTGGAAGGAGAGGACCAAGGTGCAGCGTGGTAAGTATTCATAATATTTTATATATATTTTAATAATCAATAAGAACACTTGAACAAAAACAACAAAGCGACAAACGAACAGTTCTGCAAGGTGCAATACACTAAACAGAAAACAACTAAGTATGGTTCTCAATCAGAGACAACGATAGACAGCTACCTCTGATTGAGAACCACACCAGGCCAAACACCTAGAAATACAAAACATAGAACAAAACAGAAGGCCCACAGCCAAAATAGAGACATAAAAAAGAACTAAGGTCAGGGCGTGACAGTACCCCCCCCCCCCCCCCCCCCCCCCCCCAAAATCTGAACCTATAGGGGAGCGTCTGGGTGGGCATTTCACCGCGGTGGCGGCTCTGGTGCGGGACGTAGACCCCGCTCCACCTCTGGCTTGGCCCACTTAGGTGGCGCCTCTAGAGCGTGGACCCTCGCCACCGACCCCGGACTGGGGACCCTAGCAGCGGGCCCCAGACAGGAGGGCGACTCTGGCGGCTCCGGACAGGAGGGCGACTCCGGACAGGAGGGCGGCTCTGGCGGCTCCGGACAGGAGGGTGACACCGGACAGGAGGGTGACTCCGGACAGGAGGGCGACTCCGGACAGGAGGGCGTCGCTGGAGGCTTCTTGCCATGGATCACCACTGGAGGCTTCGTGCCATGGATCACCGCTGGAGGCTTCTTGCCATGGATCACCGCTGGAGGCTTCTTGCCATGGATGATCGCTGGAGGCTTCGTGCCATGGATCATCGCTGGAGGCTTCGTGCCATGGATCATCGCTGGAGGCTTCGTGCCATGGATCATCGCTGGAGGCTTCGTGCCATGGATCATCGCTGGAGGCTTCGTGCCATGGATCATCGCTGGAGGCTTCGTGCCATGGATCATCACTGGAGTGGAGAGACACACAGGAGCCCTGGCTCAGGCAGCAGACACAGGACTCACCAGGCTGGGGAGACATGCGGGAGGGTTAGGGCTTAGCACAGGCACAGGTCTCACCAGGCTGAGGAGACATGCAGGAGGCCTTGTCCTTGGCACCGGATGCACTGGGCCGTGGAGGCGCACTGGCGGTCTCGAGCGCAGAGCTAGCACAACTCGTCCTGGCTGGATACCCCCTGTAGCCCGGCAAGTGCGGGGAGTTGGAACAGGCCGCACTGGGCTGTGCTGGCGAACCGGGGACACCGTGCGTAGAGCTGGTGCCGTATAACCCGGGCCAAGGAGACACACTGGAGGCCAGATGCGCTGAGCCGGCATCATCCCTCCTGGCTCGATGCCCACTCTAGCCCGGCCGATGCGAGGTGCTGCGATGTAGCGCACCGGGCTATGCGTGCACACTGGGGAAACCGTGCTGTTTACCGCATAACACGGTGCCTGCCCGGTCACTCTCTCGCCACGGTAAGCATGGGGAGTTGGCTCAGGGCTCCTACCTGACTTCGCCAATCTCCCCGTGTGCCTCCCCCCAAAACATTTTTGGGGCTGCCTCTCGTGCACTTTACCTCGAGCCAACTCCTCGTAGTGTCGCCGCTCCGCTCTAGCTGCCTCCAGCTCCTCTTTCGGACGGCGATACTCTCCCGGCTGTGCCCAGGGTCCCTTGCCGTCCAAGATTTCCTCCCATGTCCAGGAGTACATTTTTCCACGCTGCTTGGTCCGTTGGTGGTGGGTAGTTCTGTAACGACTGTTGGAAGTAGAGGACCAAGGTGCAGCGTGGTAAGTATTCATAATATTTTTAATCAATAAGAACACTTGAACAAAAACAACAAAACGACAAACGAACAGTTCTGCAAGGTGCAATACACTAAACAGGAAACAACTACCCACCAAGCACAGGTGGGAATGAGGCTACCTAAGTATGGTTCTCAATCAGAGACAACGATAGACAGCGGCCTCTGATTGAGAACCACACCAGGCCAAACACCTAGAAATACAAAACATAGAACAAAACAGAATGCCCACCCCAACTCACGCCCTGACCAAACCAAAATAGAGACATAAAAAAGGAACTAAGGTCAGGGCGTGACAGACTGCGTATATGGGCAGCAGTGTTGTTGGCCAACCAAATAGACAGAGTATTGTTGTACCAATCCAGTAGAACTAGGGTTGCAAAGCTACCAGTAATTTACAAAAGGTAATTAACAGAAGATCTATGCCAATCTATCGTAACTTTGGTGATTTATACTAGAATAACTTTTTTTTAAATGTATTCAAAACATTGACAACAAATACAATGCCTTCAGGACAGTATTACTTTAGTGCCTTATTACAAACGGGATGCATGTTTTGGAATATTTTATTCTGTACAGGCTTCCTTTTTTCACCCTGTCATTTAGGTTAGTATTGTGGAGTATTTCCAATGCTGTTAAGTCCTGACCCCATTTAGTCGATAGGCTGTTGGTCGGCCGAGATTTCTTTAGTCGAGCAGTAGCAAAAAATATATTGAATTTCATGGTATACAAGATATTTCTCTGATTCGCGCCTGTCTGAGTGGACTGATCCATTGTGGAGGCCGTGGGGAGGGCACAGTCCATCACTAAGACGTGCTACTAAAATGTTATATGGTTATATTACATAAGAACAATGGTGCAACACTAATAAAAATAATATTATTTTTTATTCATTTTGCTTTCTCTCTCATTGGATAGCGGTTGCTGACCGTGGTTCTGAAATATCCGTGCACTGTTGAATTGCCGTCTTTTCTTAGACCATGTTGCTATGTGCATTATAGCAAAGTTAACCAGCATATTGGTGTTGAGAAGAATGCGGCGGAAGCAGCAGCCGAGTTAGGAGACGAGAAAACAGCACTTGTCTTCATTTTCTAAGAAAGGTGAGGAGAGCGGAAACGGCAACTTAATTAGGTCTATAATCAATAACCTAATTGTTAAATGTGCCTGGCTTTATACTGTAAATCCTCCATATACTGTATATCTAGAGAAATAAGACAGATCCTGCTTCTGTTTGAGTGATTGATCAATAGCCTACTGATTCTGTGTGCACCAAGCCTCACGCAACCACAACATGTGGGATAAACAATTTCACAAATTCAGCTGTTTTTAATCTTTGCAATGATGTAATAAAAGGCTTTACACTTTTTATTTTATTAGAACAGCCTCTCTGGTATTACTTTAAGTTATTTAGTGTTGTTTACGCTCTTCCAAATTGTCAGAAAAAATAAAATAACCCTCCTTTTTCTTGATCTCCTTGTTATTGTTATTATTACTATTATTATTATTATTATGATCATCATTATAATAAGTCATATCGTTATCATTAGTAGGCTTAGTATAGCAGCCTTGTAGAACTACTATCGTGCTCTAGGCCAAAGACACACTGTTTAGTCTTAAAACCGTCACTCACTTAGGCCTATATTTCAAAACGTATATAGGCTACTGTATCAATCAATCATTCATTCGTTCATGTCATCACACAGCATATGAGTCATTTATGATTTGAAATGCAATCGAGCATTTTCGTTTGAAAATAAAACAAAGCGACCCTTGAATAATCAGCGTAAACAATCAAATAAACTGTTCCGTGTCGGAAATTGCGTTCACGAAAACAAAAATGAAGTAAACACTGCAACAGACTCTCTTGTTCCAGATGGTCAGAAAAAATGATATTGTAATCTAACAGCACCTGTTTTGGCACACATAATATGCACGCTGTAAGAACCGACACTGGAGATGAGAAGCTGGTACGAAGAGTTGAACATTTTAATTTAGTTCAGACATGAACAAGACAGGAACAGCATCAGAACTGGGTATACAAGACATACAAATATGAATGCAGAAGCAGGGAACAAAGCTGGGGATCAGACAGATATAGGGGAGGCAATAACACGGCGATTGAGTGCAATGAATCGCTGATGCGCGTAACGAGGGAAGCAGGTGTGCGTAATGATGGTGGCAGGAGTGAGTAATGCAGGGCTTGGCGCAGCTTGGCGCCCTCGAGCGCCAGGGAGGGAGAGCGGGAGCAGGCGTGACGCGCGCGCCTTACCTTCTGTTTCTTGATCACCAGGATTTTCCACAACCAGTCAAATTGATTCCACACATCCGACTTCTCCTTTACCTCCTGAGCAACAAGTAAACATTCCCCCATTTCAAGTTTAGCTGTCATGTCCTCTGCATCCATTTTGCTGTCACATGTTCAGAGTTTGTTTGTGATTGTAATATGCTATAGGTCAGGCCCTATTGGTCACGTGTATGCGATGCATACATGTGTAGTTTGGAGAGAGCAAGGGAATAGGGAATGTTTTTCCTAAACAAATGAGGGATTTCGGTAACAGAACTTTTCAGTACGAAATGGCTGTAATTACATGTTGCAGCTTCAGCAACATGGACTGTGTGATTAACACTGTTGAAGTTCTGCAGTGGTTGCTGCAAAATGGAAGAGAGACAACAGCTGCTAGTCACAGTCACTCGCTGTCATTTTTTTAACACAGCGCAGCAATCCAATCAATTGCGATCAGACTCCCTCTAGTAATACCGTGCCTTCGGGAAATATTCAGACCCCTTGACTTTTTCCAGATGTTGTTACGTTACAGCCTTATTCTAAAATGGATTAGGTAAAACAATTTCCTCAGCAATCTACACACAATACCCCATAATGACAAAGCGAAAACAGGTTTTAGAAATATTTTGCAAAAAACAAATACCGTATTTACGTAAGTATTCAGACACTTTGCTATGAGACTCAAAATGAGAGAGACGCTAACGGAGTCGGTGCAGCCAGCTGGTTTCTTCACGCATCGCGCCGACAGAAACAAGCATCTTTCTGGTAAGAAGAGGGGCGGGGGGGGGTATGCCTTATGATTAACGAGACGTGGTGTGATCATAACAACATACAGGAACTCAAGTCATTCTGTTCACCTGATCTAGAATTCCTCACAACCAAATGTCGACCGCATTATCTACCAAGGGAATTCTCTTCGATTATAATCACAGCCATATATATTCCCCCCCAAGCAGACACATCGATGGCCCTGAACGAACTTTATCTGACTCTATGTCAACTGGAAACCACACATCCTGAGGCTGCATTCATTGTAGCCGGGGATTTTAACAAGGCTAATCTGAAAACAAAACTCCCTAAATTCTATCAGCATATCGATTGTGCTACCAGGGCTGGTAAAACCCTAGATCATTGTTATTCTAACTTCCGCGACGCATATAAGGACCTCCCCCGCCCTCCTTTCGGAAAAGCTGACCACGACTCCATTTTGTTGCTTCCAGCCTACAAACAGAAACTAAAACAAGAAGCTCCCGCGCTCAGGTCTGTTCAACGCTGGTCCGACCAATCTGATTCCACGCTTCAAGACTGCTTCGATCACGTGGATTGGGATATGTTCCGCATTGCGTCCAACAACAACATTGACGAATACGCTGATCCGGTGAGCGAGTTCATTAGAAAATGCATCGGCGACATTATACCCACAGCAACGATTAAAAACATTCCCAAACCAGAAACCGTGGATTGATGGCAGCATTCGCGCGAAACTGAAAGCGCGAACCACTGCTTTTAACCAGGGCAAGGTGACCGGAAACATGACCGAATACAAACAATGTAGCTATTCCCTCCGCAAGGCAATCAAACAAGCTAAGTGCCAGTATAGAGACAAAGTAGAGTCGCAATTCAACAGCTCAGACACAAGAGGTATGTGGCAGGGTCTTCAGTCAATCACGGATTACAAAAAGAAAACCAGCCCCGTCGCGGACCAGGATGTCTTGCTCCCAGACGGACTAAATCACTTTTTGCTCGCTTTGAGGACAATACAGTGCCACTGACATGGCCCGCTACCATAACCTGCGGGCTCTCCTTCACTGCAGCCGAGGTGAGTAAAACATTTAAACGTGTTAAAACTTCTTATGGCTGCAGCCCGACACCGGTACACTTATGACAACATCCAGCTCAAGTGCAGGGCGCGAAATTCAAAAGATATTTTTTTTTATTATTTAACTTTCACACATTAACAAGTCCAAGACACCAGATGAAAGGTGCACATCTTGTGAATCAAGCCAACATGTCCGATTTTTAAAATGTTTTACAGGGAAGACACAATATGTAAATCTATTAGCTAATCACGTTAGCAAAAGACACCAATATTCTTACTCCATCAGTTTGTGACTCCATCAGTAGCTATCACAAATTCGGCCAAATAAAGATAAAAATAGCCACTAACCAAGAAACAACCTCATCAGATGACAGTCTGATAACATATTTATTGTATAGCATATGTTTTTTTCGAAAGATTTGCATATTTTAGGTATAATTCATAGTTTACATTTCAGCTACAATCAGAAATTGCACCGAAAGCAGCCATAATATTTACAGACACCAACGTCAAATACCTAATTACTCATCATAAAACATTTCTGAAAAATACATTGTACAGCAATTGAAAGACAGGCATCTTGTGATTCTAGACAATATTTCCGATTTATTAAATGTTTTACAGCGCAAACAAAATGTAGCGTGATATTAGCATAGCCACAATAGCCAGAAACACTTGGGCGCCCACGACCAGTCAACATGCACGACAGATATTAGAAATAGCATCATAAAATGTTTCTTACTTTTGGTGGTATTCCGTCAGAATGTTGGATAAGGTGTCCTTTGTCCAGAATAGTCATTGTTTTGATCTGGAACGGCAAATATCCCTCTTCATATAGCATGGGCACTTGCCAAGTGACACGGATTACTCCAACGTCAACAAAGTTAGAAAACGGAACACGGCAAAACTCCCGAAAAAGTTTCAATAATCTGATTAAACTATATTGAAAAAACATATGTTACGATGATATGGTGACATGTATCAAATCAAATCTAAGACGGAGATGTTCGTCTTTCATAACGACAGCTAAACAGAAGCCATATCCGTGTCCTCTTTCGCGCGCTCCAGAAACAGGAAATGGACGGTCACGTCAAACAAAGACCCTTTATTCCACCTCTGATCAAGATAGACACGAAATTTCTTCTCTCACCGCATCTTGACAACCAGGGGAAGGCGTAGGAAGTGTTTGTAGACTCCTACGTAACACGCCCATGTATAGGCATGAGGTTAAACAGAGCATAGATTTCTGACATTTCACTTCCTGGTCAGGAAAAGTGCTGCAGAAGGATTTCTGTTTCACTCAGAGAAATAATTCAAACGTTTTTAGAAACTAGAGTGTTTTCTATCCAATTGTAATAATAATATGCATATTGTACGAGCAAGAATTGAGTACGAGGCCGTTTGAAATGGGCACATATTATCTGGCTACTCAATACGCCCCCTGCAGCCATAAGAAGTTAACCCTCGCAAGGCTGCAGGCCCAGACGGCATTCCCAGCCGCGTCCTCTGAGCATGCGCGGACCAGCTGGCTGGTGTGTTTACGGACATGTTCAATCCATCCTTATCCCAGTCTGCTGTTCCCACATGCTTCAAGAGGGCCACCATTGTTCCTGTTCCCAAGAAAGCTAAGGTAAGTGAGCTAAACGACTACCGCCCCGTAGCACTCACTTCCGTCATCATGAAGTGCTTTGAGAGACTAGTCAAGGACCATATCACCTCCACCCTACCTGACACCCTAGACCCACTCCAATTTGCTTACCGACCCAATAGGTCCACAGACGACGCAATCGCAACCACACTGCACACTGCCCTAACCCATCTGGACAAGAGGAATACCTATGTGAGAATGCTGTTCATCGACTACAGCTCAGCATTTAACACCATAGTACCCTCCAAACTCGTCATCAAGCTTGAGACACTGGGTCTCGACCCCGCCCTGTGCAACTGGGTACTGGACTTCCTGACGGGCCGCCCCCAGGTGGTGAGGGTACTGCATCTTGCCATCTTTATGTAATACATGTATCACTAGCCACTTTAAACTATGCCACTTTATGTTTATATACCCTACATTACTCATCTCATATGTATATACTGTACTCTATACCATCTACTGCATCTTGCCTATGCCGTTCTGTACCATCACTCATTCATATATCTTTATGTACATGTTCTTTATCCCTTTACACTTATGTGTGTATAAGGTAGTAGTTGTGGAATTGTTAGGTTAGATTACTTGTTGGTTATTACTGCATTGTCGGAACTAGAAGCACAAGCATTTCGCTACACTCGCATTAACATCTGCTAACCATGTGTATGTGACAAATACAATTTGATTTGATGTGATTTGAAATGGAGCTCAGGTGCATCCTGTTTCCACTGAACATCCTTGAGGTGTTTCTACAACTTGATTGGAGTCCATCTGTGGTAAATTCAATTGATTGGACATGATTTAGAAAGGCACACACCTGTCTATATAAGGTCCCACAGTTGACAGTGCATGTCAAAGCAAAAACCATGCCATGAGGTCGAAGGAATTGTCCGTAGAGCTCCGAGACAGGATCGTGTTGAGGCACAGATCTGATGAATGGTACCAAAACATTTCTGCAGCATTGAAGGTCCCAGTGGCCTCAATTATTCTTAAATGGAAGAAGTTTGGAACCACCAAGACTTTTCCTGGAGCTGGCCGCCTGGCAAAACTGAGCAATCGGGGGAGAAGGGCCTTGGTCAGGGAGGTGACCCGCTATGAGTTTGCCAAAAGGCACCTAAAGGACTCTCTGACCATGAGAAACAAGATTCTCTGGTCTGATGAAACCAAGATTGAACTCTTTGGCCTGAATGCCAAGTGTCACGTCTGGAGGAAACCTGGCACCGTCCCTACGGTGAAGCATGGTGGTGGCAGCATCATCAATCAATCACATGTATTTATAAATCCCCCAGATGTCATAAAGTGCTAAACAGAAACCCAGCCTAAAACCCCTAAACAGCCAGCAATGCAGATGTAGAAGCACAGTGGCTAGGATAAACTCCCTAAAAAGAAGGGAACCTAGGAAAAAAACTAGAGAGTACCTAGGCTCTGAGGGGTGGCCAGTCCTCTTCTTGCTGTGCCGGGTGGAGATTATAAGAGTCATTTAAGGCCAGATTGGTCATTGAGATGTTCATAGATTACAAACATTCATAGATTACCAGCAGGGTCAAATAATAATCACAGTGGTTGTAGAGCGTGCAACAGGTCAGTACCTCTGGAGTTAATGTCAGTTGGCTTTTTATAGCCGAGCATTCAGAGGTTGAGACAGCAGGTGCGGTAGAGAGAGAGAAAGTCGAAAAGAGCAGGTCCGGGACAAGGTAGCATGTCCGGTGAAAAGGTCTGGGTTCCATAGCCGCCTGCAGAACAGTTGAAACTGGAGCAGCAGCACGATCAGGTGGACTGGGGAAAGCCAGGAGTCATCAGGCCAGGTATTCCTGAGGCATGATCCTAGGGCTCAGGTCCCCGGGGAGGGAAGGGAGAGAGATATAATTAGAGGGAGCATGCTTAAATTTACACAGGACACCAGATAAGACAGGAGAATTACACCGGATATAACAGAATGACATAGTCTCCAGTATCTATGCTGCAATAGTCTGAGTCAGGGGTGGGTCAGGGGACACTGTTGCCCCATCCGACGATACCCCCGGACAGGGCCAACCAGGCAGGATATAACCCCACCCACTTTGCCAAAGCACAGTCCCCACACCACTAGAGGGATATCAACAGACCACCAACATACTACCCTGAGACAAGGCTGAGTATAGCCCACGAAGATCTCCTCCACCGCACGATCCCAAACATGCACAAAGCCAGACAGGAAGATCACGTCTGTGAATCAATCCACTCAAGTGACGCACCCCTCCTAAGGACGGCATGGAACAGCACTAGTCAGCCAGTGACTCAGCCACAGTAATAGGGTCAGAGGCAGAGAATCCCAGTGGAGAGAGGGGAACCGGCCAGGAAAAGACCGCAAGGGCAGTTTGTCGCTCCAGTGCCTTGCTGTTCACGTTCGCACCTCTGGGCCAGACTACACTCAATCATAGGACCTACTGAAGAGATGAGTCTTCAGTAAAGACAGAGGTAGACACCGAGTCTGCGTCTCTCTCATCGATAGGCAGACCATTCCATAAAAATGTAGCTCTATAGGAGAAAGCCCTACCTGAAATTCAAAGGACGATAAGGAGGCCTGCGTCTTGTGACTATAGCGTACGTTTAGGAATATACGGCAGGACCAAATGGGAGAGATAGGTAGGAGCAAGCCCATGTCATGCTTTGTAGGTTAGCAGTAAAACCTTGAAATCAGCCCTAGCCTTAACAGGAAGCCAATGTAGAGAGAAGTAATATGATCAAATGTTTTGGTTCTAGTCAGGATTCTAGCAACTGTGTTTAACACTAGCTGAAGTTTATTTTGTGCTTTATCGGGGTAGTCAGAGAGTAGAGCATTGCAGTAGTCTAATCTAGAAATGTCTAAAGCAAGGATTAGCTTTTCTGCATATTTTTTGACAAATAGTTACGAATATGGAAATAAGCTGTCCTTGAAATATTCTTGATATCAAAAGAGAGATCAGGGTCTAGAGTAGCGCCGAGGTCCTTCACAGTTTTATATGAGACGACTGTACAACCATCAAGATGAATAGTCAGGCCTCCCGGGTGGCGCAGTGGTCTAGGGCACTGCATCGCAGTGCTAACTGCGCCACCAGAGTCGCTGGGTTCGCGCCCAGGCTCTGTCGCGACCGGGGGGTCCGTGGGGCGACGCACAATTGGCATAGCGTCGTCCGGGGTAGGGAGGGTTTGGCCGGTAGGAATATCCTTGTCTCATCGCGCTCCAGTGACTCCTGTGGCGGGCCGGGCGCAGTGCGCGCCAGCCAAGGGGGCCAGGTACACGGTGTTTCCTCCGACACATTGGTGCGGCTGGCTTCCGGGTTGGAGGCGCGCTGTGTTAAGGAGCAGTACGGCTGGTTGGGTTGTGCTTTGGAGGACGCATGGCTTTCGACCTTCGTCTCTCCCGAGCCCGTACGGGAGTTGTAGCGATGAGACAAGGTAGTAATTACTAGCGATTGGATACCACGAAAATTGGGGAGAAAATGGGATAAAAAAAATAAAAAAAAGATTAATAGTCAGATCTAACAGCAGATCTCGTTGTTTCTTGGGACCTAGAACTATCATCTCTGTTTTGTCCGAGTTTAAAAGTAAAACCTTTGCCGGCCATTCCATTTCCTTTTGTCTGAAACACAGGCTTCCAGGTTAGGCAATTTTGAGGCTTCACCATGTTTCATCGACATGTACAGCTGTGTGTCGTCCGCATAGAAGTAAAAGTTGCATTGTGTTTCCAAATGACATCACCAAGAGGTAGAATATATAGTGAAAACAATAGTGGTCCTAAAACTGAACCTTGAGGAACGCCAAAACATACAATTGATTTGTCAGCGGACAAACCATCCACAGAGACAAACTGATATCGTTTCGACAGATCAGATCTAAAACAGGCAAGAACTTCTCCGTGTAGACTCCAGTCCTCGAGGGCCTGATTGGTGTCACACTTTTTCTCCATCCCTAGCAAACACAGCTGATTGCATAATCAAATTGCATTCTAAACTGAAGATCATGATTCGGAGGGCATGTTGTCCGGTCCTCTGGCAGTCTCTATGGGGGTACCACAGGGTTCAATTCTCGGGCCGACTCTTTTCTCTGTATACATCAATGATGTTGCTCTTGCTGCGGGCGATTCCCTGATCCACCTCTACGCAGACGACACCATTCTATATACTTCCGGCCCTTCCTTGGACACTGTGCTATCTAACCTCCAAACGAGCTTCAATGCCATACAACACTCCTTCCGTGGCCTCCAACTGCTCTTAAACGCTAGTAAAACCAAATGCATGCTTTTCAACCGTTCGCTGCCTGCACCCGCACGCCCGTCTAGCATCACCACCCTGGACGGTTCCGACCTAGAATATGTGGACATCTATAAGTACCTAGGTGTCTGGCTAGACTGCAAACTCTCCTTCCAGACTCATATCAAACATCTCCAATCCAAAATCAAATCAAGAATCGGCTTTCTATTCCGCAACAAAGCCTCCTTCACTCACGCCGCCAAACTTACCCTAGTAAAACTGACTATCCTACCGATCCTCGACTTCGGCGATGTCATCTACAAAATAGCTTCCAACACTCTACTCAGCAAACTGGACGCAGTTTATCACAGTGCCATTCGTTTTGTTACTAAAGCACCTTATACGACCCACCACTGCGACCTGTATGCCCTAGTCGGCTGGCCCTCGCTACATGTTCGTCGTCAGACCCACTGGCTCCAGGTCATCTACAAGGCTATGCTAGGTAAAGTGCCGCCTTATCTCAGTTCACTGGTCACGATGGCTACACCCACCCGCAGCACGCGCTCCAGCAGGTGTATCTCACTGATCATCCCTAAAGCTAAAACCTCATTTGGACGCCTTTCCTTCCAGTTCTCTGCTGCCTGCGACTGGAACGAATTGCAAAAATCTCTGAAGTTGGAGACTTTTATCTCCCTCAACAACTTTAAAAATCTGCTATCCGTGCAGCTAACCGATCGCTGCAGCTGTACATAGTCCATCTGTAAACTACCCACCCAATTTACCTACCTCACCCCCCATACTGCTTTTATTTATTTACTTTTCTGCTCTTTTGCACACCAGTATCTCTTCTTGCACATGTTCATCTGATGATTTATCACTCCAGTGTTAATCTGCTAAATTGTAATTATTCGATTTATTGCCTACCTCATGCCTTTTGCACACATTGTATATAGATTCTCTTTTTTCTACCATGTTATTGACTTGTTTATTGTTTACTCCATGTGTAACTCTGTGTTGTCTGTTCACACTGCTATGCTTTATCTTGGCCAGGTCGCAGTTGCAAATGAGAACTTGTTCTCAACTAGCCTACCTGGTTAAATAAAGGTGAAATAAAAATAAAATAAAAAATTAGGTGATTATTTGGAGTTGGGTGTGCTAACTGGGGCAAAACTGGGATACCAATCAGGCCCTCGAGGACTGGAATTGCCCACCCCTGGTGTAGACCAATTAGGGGTTTTAATCTCTCCAAAAGAATGTGGTGCTCGATTGTGTCAAAAGTAGCACTAAGGTCTAGGAGCACTAGGACAGATGGAGAGCCTCGGTCTGACGCCATTAAAAGGTAATTTACCACCTTCATGAGTGCTGTCTCAGTGCTATAATGGGGTCTAAAACCAGACTGAAGCATTTCCTATACATTATTTGTCTTCAGGAAGGCAGTGAGTTTCTGCATAACAGCTTTCTTTTTAAATGGGAGATTCGATATAGGCCGATTTTTGTTTTTACATTTTCCGGTTCAAGGTTTGGCTTTTTTAAGTGAAGCTTTATTACTGACACTTTTAGCGAGTTTTGTACACATCCGGTGGATAGGGATACATTTATATGTTCAACATAGAAGGGCCAAGCACAGGAAGTAGCTCTTTCAGTAGTTTAGTTAGAATATAGTCCAGTATGCAGCTTGACGGTTTAGAGGCCATTACTATTTTCATGAATGCGTGAAGAAATACAGGATTAAACAACTTGAGTGTCTCCATTGATCTTATGTCCTGGCAGTTCTGTGCAGACTCGGAACAACTGAGCTCTGGAGAAATATGCAGATTCAAAGTAGAATCCGTAATTTGCTTTCTAATGATCATGATCTTTTCATCGAACAAGTTCATGAATTTATCACTGATTAAGTGAAAGCTATCCTCTCTTGTCGAATACTGCTTTTTAGTTAGCTTTGCGACAGTATCAAAAATACACTTTGGATTGTTCTTATTCTCCTTAATTTGGTTGGAAAAATAGGATGATCGGGCAGCAGTGAGGGCTCTTTGATATTGCACGTTACTGTCTTTCCAAGCTAGTCGGAAGACTTCCAGTTTGCTGGAGCGATATTTCCTTTTCAATTTTCTGGAAGATTGCTTCAGGGCTCGGGTATTTTCTGTATACCAGGGAGCAAATTTCTTGTGACAAATGTATTTTGTTTTTAGGGGTGCGACTGCATCTAGGGTATTACGTAATGTTAAATTAAGATCCTCAGTTAGGTGGTTAACCGATTTTTGTACTTCGACGTCCTTGGGTAGGTGGAGGGAGTCTGTAAGGGCATCCAGGAATCTTTGGGTTGTCCTGAGAATTTATAGCACAGCTTTTGATGATCCTTGGTTGGGGTCTGAGCAGATTATTTGTTGCAATTTCAAACTTAATAAAATGGTGGTCCCATAGTCCAGGATTATGAGGAAAAACTAAATCCAGGGTATGACTGTGGCATTGAGTAGGGCCGGAGACATGTTGAACAAAACCCACTGAGTCAATGATTTGTAATGGTATTTTCAGAAGCTACCTGGAATATATCCCAGTCCGCTTGATCAAAAGAAGCTTGAAGCATGGATTATGATTGGTCAGACCAGCGTTGAATAGACCTTAGCACGGGTGCTTCCTATTTGAGTTTCTGCCTATAGGAAGGGAGGAGCAGGCTGGAGTCGTGATCTGATTTGCCGAAGGGAGAGCGGGGGAGAGCCTTGTAGGCATCCCGGATGGGGGAGTAGCAGTGGTCGAGTATTTTAGCAGCACGATTACTACAGTCAATGTGTTGATAGAACTTCAGTAGCGTTTTCCTCAAATTTGCTTTGTTAAAATCCCCAGATACAATATGCAGCCTCAGGATATGTGGTTTCCAGTTTGCACAAAGTCCAGTGTAGTTCCTTGAAGGCTGTCGTGGTATCGGCTTGAGCGGGAAAATGCACGGCTGTGACTAAAACCAAAGAGAATTCTCTTGGGAGGTAATATGGTCGGCATTTGATTGTGAGGCATTCTAGGTCGGGTGAACAAAAGGACTTGAGTTTCTGTACATTATCACAATCACACCATGAGAAGTTAATCATGAAACATACACCACAGCCTTTCTTCTTCCCGGAGAGTTCTTTATTCCTGTCTATCCAGTATATCCGGAGAGAGCCATGATTCTGTAAAACATAGTATGTTACAGTCCCTGAGGTCTCTCTGCAAGGAGATCCTCGCCCTGAGCTTGTCTACTTTATTGTCCAGAGATTGAACATTAGGGAGTAATGTACTCAGAAGCAGTGGATGGTGTGCACGCCTCCTGAGTCGGACTAGAAGTCCACTCCGAATATCTCTTCTCCTCCGATGGCGTCTTGGAGCAGCCTCTGGGGTATGAACAAGGATCAAATTCGGGAAAGTTGTATTCCTGGTTGTAATGATGGTGAGTTACTGCCGCTCTAATATCCAAAAGTTATTTGCTGCTGTATGTAATAACACAAAAAAAAACGTTCTGGGCTGATAATCTAAGAAATAACACCCCCCCCCCCCCAAAAAAAAAATAAGTTGCTTAGAAGCTGGGAGCAGAGCTGCCAAGTATGCCGGCGCCATCTTGAATGTCCTTGAGTGGCCCAGCCAGAGCCCGGACTTGAACCCGATCAATTCCACTTTGACATTATGGGGTATTGTGTCTAAGTCTGTAACACAAAATCTTGAATTTAATACATTTTAAATTCAGGCTATAACACAACAAAATGTGGGGGAAAAATCAAGGGGTGTGAATAGTTCTGAAGGCACTGTACATATTGACATAGTAAAATAAAGACATCTTTGTAAGAAAATATACATAAAGGATATTTCATGCTGAAACCCTCATATTAATCACCCCTGGTATTCACTAAATAGATGGTTTATATTCAAGATAATGTTTTACAGCTTTGTCATTCTATATTTTTTTTAATAATCTCATTCAATTAACACAGAGGGCCAGAGATTATTACAGATGCCTGTGATAATCTGAAGTACCCAAAAGGGCCTCTAGATGTCTTGTGATAAATTATATTTAATCCTTGAAAGAAACCAACATTCTGATAGTTTACTTTGGTTTCCAGTAATATACCCTCCTTTTCAACCCTAAGTAGACCATATGAAAACAGATAGGAACATAAGCAGTACACTTCAGAGTAATGCTCTACAAATGTTTCATCAGACTAAAAGTGTACAGGTCTTGGTTTGCACATTATCACATGGAATTCATTTTGAGCTCAATGGGAGCGTGACCCCTATTCATCACCTTTGGGTATGGGCTGTATCTAACCATCTGTGGGCCCCGGTGACTTTGAACACTGTCAAACACACATTGTTCTCCCCACTGCTCTTGGCAGACTGTGTTGACTGTGGGTGGGGGAGCATTTTCACAATTAGTTGGTTTTGACAAGTTGCAAAGATCTAACCACTGCTGATTTGAATGGCGATACGGTACACATTCAATAACTTCCCAAACTGCCCAAAGTAACATTTCAATCTTAAAAAAAAAAAAGTGTTTGAAAATGTGATAGCTTCTCAAAAGAGAAGTGAGATGTGTTCGCTTCCAAAGCTAAGCTGAGATAAGTTTGTGAGAAGTTGCAATTGTCATGACTTGATTTAAACATTAATCTGAGAACTGTTATTTATCTAATTAACTAACTATGTTTAATTGTTACCCAATTAAATTAATCATGTAACAATTAACTCATTAGGATCTGGGGCACCACGAGAGCAGTTCTTTAAACAGTTACCATCTCCAGAATGAAACTCTGAAAGGTCTTTACCTATCACATCTATAAACAGTCAACGTACTAATCATAACCTCGTATCATATCATTATTCTAAACAGTTGTAATCTCCTTGCATCTGCAAAAACCTGGGCCTTACTTATGATTCAGTTAAAGAAGAGAGGGAGAGAGAGAGAGAGAGAGGAACAGTGACACGTAACATTGGTACATTCAGAAACTACTCTCACCTACAGTAACCATATACTTTGCATATGAACCGCCGCCTGCTTTGAATGAGAAATCATGACTGTATTTACGTGAAATGCCTGGGTTCGCCGGGGATCTCTCGGTGGACAGGGGGTCTGATTGTCCAAAATGGTTCCAAAAAGTATTTTACTGTTGTCATCCTTTGTAGGGGTCCGGTATCCAGGGACTTGTCGTGTAGTCCTGAACAGAACAACATCATTTATTTTCCTTCCATTCGCTCTTGAAGATGCTTCTTTGAAGACAGGCTAGCCAGCCGTATCGATGGTTTGAGCAGAGTAACAGGATGGCCCTACCTAAATTCGTTTTCGAAGATACTTTACTTAGGACAGCTAATCAGTAGTACCCGTGATTGTCCGGGAGGTGAGTTTATCGTCTCCAACTCGTGTTGAGATTCAAAGGTCAAACCACTTTTAAACAAGTTTTTTTCTTAACCCACCATTCATACAGTTTGCTGGAAACGGGCGGCAGGCTGGCACGCTCTCTGACCTCACTCCGGGCGGTAACCACTCACTGTTTAAATTTAGGTAAAACACTGATCTCTTATAGCTTCTCTCTTATAGCTTCCCTCTCTTAACAAAAATACTTTCATCATTTTTCATATTACATGCACAACACAGAGTATGGAAACTTCATATATGTAGATAAAGTATTTATTTTATAATTTGTTTTAATGACATCACAAAATAACAAACACAATGACATTGGTGGTCTATAGATCACCTCTGACCATTCCCCACATTGTATGTTAGAAATATTGTCCCAGTATTCGCTTTTGAATGTGTTAGAGTTTCAGCGGGAAAAAAGTCTGTTGAAACATGCACATTCCTTTGGTGAATCTTGAGAGCGCAAGGCTGAATCTTCTCCCTTGATTTACAACAGGGTGTGAGTTGTTAACCCCGACTAGTTATTTCCTTCCCCCTAGGGGGAGAGGGGGTCTGGTTGAAGTTATTCATTGCAAACATGATCTGATCTATTTGGATTCTCGTGGACAGTCAGGACACAATGATTTGGTAGAATGTGTTATTATATTGTGTTAAAAGGGTCACAGGCTATCCAAAGACAATGGTGCAATCTGTGTTTTAGTGTGTTCTATCATTTCTTGGCTTTGGTGTTCTCACTAAGGCTGTGACGGTCTTGGGAATTTTGGATGATGGTAATTGGCCAGCCAAATGACTGTGGTCTCTGTAATAGCCGTTCAAATAGCACATTTTCTCTCCCCCGCTCCTGACTGCATGTGCTGCCATAGAAATAGAATGAATAGAACGGGCATCCCCATTCAAGTCAATTATGGCATAAAAGGCGGACTGGTGGCGATTGTGAATGTACCCATAGGAACAAAGTAGGAAGTTAAAGTGTACCCGTCAATGTGTGCTGTGATTTGTTGATTCAACTCAACTGACATTACAAAGAATACATTCCATTGCATGAGCCACATCATTCAACATCATTTGGATGAACGTTCTACATTACCATGGAAATTATTGCATCACAATAACAGGCAGCCAATGCTAGTGTATCCATGAGTTTACCAGTCAAATTGCCAGGGTTAGAGGTTCTACGACACCTTGGTTGTTTCAGCAAGGAGCAACAAAGTGTAATCACGTTGTTAAGAGTCCATGTCAGCGCAAAAACGGACTCAACCGCACGAATGCCCGGCCGTTCCGTCTTCAGTCAGCTGTTTTTCCCCCCAAAAAGGACAATATATATAGTTTTTTTTAATGCTTATGACTGTTATTTTATTTTCATGACGGTCTTCAACCATAACCATCGGTTACACAGTTAAACGGGAATTGTGCAAGCCATAGTTTTCACACACTCTGGTTTGAATCCAGCGTGACACACTGACTCATTCTCTGTTCCTAGGAAGCTGTTGTTTAAATGACATCTTGTTAACAACAGGCAAGGACATCTCCTCAATGATCTGACAGTGTAGGAATTTCCAGAGGATGGCACACATGCCATGTACATAGTAGGGAGAAACCTCAAAATGCAGTCTTTGGACATATAACTAGTAGTGCATGTTATGTACCACTTCTTATAGTTTCATGAAAGGCCTGAACGAACAAGTCCTCAACCCTCCATTTCTCACTACTCTTCCTCCTTTTTTCTGCCATATTATTTCCCTCTGATGTTGCTTAACCTGTTTGAATTATAATACCTTCTTACTCTGTGTATCCCCATCCGGTGGATTAGTCTTTGGGAATAGTCATGCTAAAATGCAATTTATCTAAGTCCTCAAACAACCCACTGAGCCCCCCCCCCCCCCCCTCCCTGTCCTATCTGTCACGTTAAGGCCTTTTGATGTTGTGCGAGAGGAATCACCTGTTGATTTGAAATGGTTTTGGTGATTTTATCGCAGGTGTTTGTGTTTGGGAGGCCTTCCATCGGTGCATGATAAAGGGAGACCTTTAGGGTGCCGGTGTCTAAGGTTACCTGGTGGAGGACACACCTGTGTCTGGGGGGGGGGGGGGGGGGGGAGTGTGTGTGTGTGTGTGTGCGCGTGTGTGTGTGGGCTAGTGAATGCAGTGTGTGTGTGTGGCACTGAGAAACCAAGGTGTGTTCTTACGCAGTGTGTGATTATGACGCTGGTCACAGTCAAACATGCGTGAACCTAAACAACCATTATCTTTCTGGCTGCTATTTAGAGTTGTCCCAATGTCTGAGCCACAGATCTTCTAGTGTCATTGCTGCTTATCACAGTTGCAGACACACAAACTCACACACATGCACGCACACACACACACGCACACACACACGTTTCCAGGGAGTTTATCTCTAGCTATGCTTATTCACAGTTACACACCAGATTCCCACGGTGAAATGGATCCTGGAGATCAGATTCGATCTTTCTTAAAGGGGCAACGTCTTTTTTCGAAATGTGAGATATCTTCAAATTAACTTTGAAATATATATTGATATGTATCAAATTACATTTTAAAACACTTTAGATTCAATTGCACAATTATTTTGTTTGCTCTTGAGTCTCATGTATAGTTTTGTAGAAGGATTTTAGGCTACATTTCTACATCTCATTTGTCACGCCTGCTCCCGCTCTCCCTCTCTGGAGCTCGAGGGCACCGGACTGCCTTCATTATGCACAACTGTCATTATTGTTACGCGCACCTGCACTTCATCACCGGTCACCATCACGCGCATCAGCGCATCATTGGACTCACCTGGACTTTGTTCCTTTAATTTGTTGACTGCCTTCCCTATTTCTGTCTGCTTCCCCGTGTGTTCCCTGTATCAGCGTTGTTGTCGTTTCCGTTTCCCCTGTCCAGACGCTGTCCGTATTCTGTTCCTGTTCTGTTTCAAGTCCGTTATTCATTAAATGTTCACTCCCTGTACCTGCTTCTCGTCCCTTGCGTCTGTCATTACAGAATGCTGTCGCCACTAAGGAAGCATCAGGGAGTTTAGTTTTTTTGTTTTGTTTGGTGAAGTCGGGTCCGGGTGCCGTCGCCAAGGGAACCGGGGTGCCTCAGTCAGCTCGTCGGGCTTCCACACCTTTATCTGGCTCGAGAGGTCTTCTTGCCTCGGTTGGCTCGACAGGCGCCCACCCTAAGTCATGCTTCAGCAGGCCAACAGGATCCCACGCCTCAGCGGGATCGTCGGGCTGTCATGCCTCAGCCGTATCGTCAGGCTCCCAGACCTGAGCCGGATCGTCAGGCTCCCACGCCTCTGCCGGTTCATCGGGCTTCTACACCCCAGCCAGGTTGTCCAGCGCCCATGCTTCGGCCGGCCCATCAGTCTCGCCCAGGTGGGATGCCGGGTGGTGCCCCTACTGTCACACCTGCTCCCGCTCTCCCTCTGGAGCTGGAGGGCGCCAGACTGCCTTCATTACGCACAGCTGTAACCATCGTTACGCGCACCTGCACTTCATCACCGGTCACCATCACGCGCAGAAGCGCATCATTGGACTCACCTTGATTCCTTTTAATTTGTTGATTGCCTTCCCTGTTTCTGTCTGCTTCCCCGTGTGTTCCCTGTATCAGCATTTTTGTCGTTTCCGTTTCCCCTGTCCAGACGCTGTCCGTATCCTCTTCCTGTTCTGTTCCATGTCCGTTATTCATTAAATGTTCACTCCCTGTACCTGCTTCTTGTCCCCGGTGTCTGTCCTTATACGTTATTGGTTTCTCTTATTTTAAACACAGACGTCAAGTCCCACCACTCCATCAGCTAACGTGAGTCAGAACTTCACACAAAAGTACAACAAAAACTCAAAAGATACCCAAAGGTCATTCTGTGACTACGCTTGTATTTTCTTTGCAGTGGTATAGTTTTTGTATCGAGCATCGTGATACTAAACCAGGTATCGGTATCAAAGTCAAAATGATTGTATCGTGACAACACTAGTCCTTATGGGCAGGTGCCCAGACCTCACTCCCTGTGTAGTTGGTTATCATTCTAATGATCGTAAGTGTGGGGGGGATGAGGGCTTTTTACAGTACCGGATGTGTTTACGGTTGGGTGGAGTGTGGGAGAGAGGTTAAAGAGAATGGGGGCTTGATCAATACACGTTCAGGAAGAGATAGGGATCCCATACAGGCATATGCAGGTTAGGTGCACAGCTCTGCCCTTGCACAATCACATACGCTGCTGCTACTGTTTATTATCTATGCTGTTGCCTAGTCACTTTAGTTATATGTACATATCTACTTCAATTACCTTGTACCCCTGCACATCGATTTGGTACTGGTACTCTGTGTATATAGCCACATTATTGTTATTCTTTTGTGTATTTGTGATGACCTTTTTATTATTTCTCTATTTTCTTTCTCTAGGCATCACTTTCCCAGGTGATGGCCTAGCAGGGTGGCATCCAGATATGTGTGTGGCAGGTTGATGATGATGCTAGTGATGGGGGTTGCTGTAAAGGGCATGGCTCCCGTGTTTAAGTCAGATTTGAAACTGAAGTGATGTTAATCTTTAAACAACTGCCTACTGCTCTCTTAAACACTGTTTATGTGTGTAGGGTTATTGTGGAGGCTGTCAGCTAATCTCAGGTCTGGCATGATGAAACATGACTCTTGTACAAACAGCGTTTGTGTGAGAGAGAGTGTGTGCTTGTGTGTGCATGCGTGTGTGTGTGTGTTTCAAACTACAGTATATATGGGCAATTCCACAGAAATGATATTGCGCTGAGACTTAAAATATATGCTAGACAAAGACCATTGATTTCAAAGTTTAACAAACCATACAACTCTATGCACAATGACTACTTTTAACAATTTACACCAGTGGAGGCTCCTCAGAGGAGGAAGGGGAGGACCATCCTTCTCAGTGAATTTCATAAAAGTAAAAATAGTGAAACATTAAAAAAGTTATCCTTTTTATCACCAAATAATTGATTAAAACACACTGTTTTGCAATGAAGGTCTACAGTAGCGTCAACAGCACTCTGTAGGGTTGCACCATGGTGTAGCCGGAGGACAGCTAGATTCTGTCCTCCTCTGGGTACATTGACTTCAATACAAAACCTAGGAGGCTCATGGTTCTCACTTCCTTCCATAGACTTACCGGAGGACGTCCTCCAACCTATCAGAGCTCATGCAGCCAGTGTTGACATGTTTGCGGTTTTCCAGCAAAATTGGGCTACGTTGAAGACGATGTCGCAGGTGAAAATGTATTGGTTGCGGATTACGAGGTTTTTGGGTTATTTCTAAGTTGCACTGCGGCCGCCATGGCGTTTCTCTTTTAAAAATATATATTTCACTGTGACCTGCTGCTGAGTGACTGAGTGTCTGAGTGTGGGGGTGGGGGGGAGAGCACTACAGTTTTTGGCTGAGGCACGTGAGCGAGAGGAGAGAGAGCAGTTTGTGTTAGCCTACCTACAACTGGCAAAAAGTGATTTCGATTGTCATTATGGAGACACATATTTCCAACCCTTTTCCGTAAAACATATTAATACGCTAGAACTGATGCACATCAAGAAATAATGGAGACAAAACACTAGAAAACTACTTTGGGCGGACTAGAACGCTTTAAATAAATTAGCTCGGAGGTGGTATAAACTGCATTCTAATGTTGACTTTGCTTAAAGAAAACGGTATCAAGCGAAGTGTTTTATGCATGCTCATTTCTTAAGTCTCCGACATTTAAATGTAAAGAATGATACATTTGCCTCTGTAGGCCATCAAGTAGCCTGTTCATTTATATGTCATTCTAGGCTACCATTTGATTCAATAAAGGACGATATCACTGGAGTAATTGCGAATCAATTTGTGCCACTTGTGTAGCCTACCTGGAGATGGAAAACCAATTTAATAAATAGCCCTATATTATTGTTTTAGCCTTATGTTATTATGCAATTATTAATGGACATGTTTAGTTAATTAAATTGGAAGTTTTCAAAGCTCTATCGCAATTGCCAATCAGTTTTTAGAACGCATTAGATTGACGGTAACAGTAGTCAGATTAGGCTATAGGTTAAGAAAAAAGTTGTTGACAAGCATATTCATTTCATATACATATTATGAATAATTAATTGATTGAAAATATGACCCCATCCTCAGTAGCCAATTCCAGCAAGCTATTTCTGAAACACAAGCACTTCTTACCTCGAAATCGCCTCGCTATTCATGTTGAATAAATTTGTCTGTTAATTTGAACTAAGCAAGCTGCTAAATTGTTCATTTTACATCTTGTCAAAGCTACTGTAGACTATCTGAAATTAGATGTAGGCCTATCAGGGGCTATATGATACTTGCCTTTATCTAAGCAAACAATAGCAAAGTTGAATCATAAACCCAGATTTGAGTCTGTAGCCTATGCCTATTGAAATGACAAGTCAATCTCGCAAATGGGCCATTTATAAGGGTTTGTAGTCTTGACATCTGGTACATAATAACAGCACAATTGACAGAAAATAGCCTAACAGTTTTTTGATGTTCGTCCAAGTGTTTCTTGCTCAGAGATTTCGAGATCCTCTGTCCAACTTTCATCACTCAAACTCCCCTGTCGGATTTAGCTTGAGTTATGCACATGCATAAAGGGGATTCATTTACAATTATAAACCTGGTTTGAGCCCTAAATGCTTTTAGAAAATTGTATATCAGACACTGCAGTTGAGGAACCATGGGAAAGTAATTCTGTTTTGAAAGGTAATAAACTTTTGAGAAAGCTCTTCTTTGTCTACACCCATTCAGCATTGTTCGCACTCTCTTAAGCTCCACCCATCTCACATGTGAGGCACGTCAGGAGGTCCTGGACTTCCTGACAGGCCGCCCCCAGGTGGTGAAAGTAGGAAACAACACCTCCAATTTGCTGATCCTCAACACTGGGGCCCCACAAGGGTGCGTGCTCAGCCCCCTCTTGTACTCCCTGTTAACCCATGACTGTGTGGCCATGCACGCCTCCAACTCAATCATCAAGTTTGCATACGACACAACAGTAGTGGGCTTGATTACCAACAATGACGAGACAGCCTACAGGGAGGAGGTGAGGGCACTCGGAGTGTGGTGTCAGGAAAATAACCTCTCACTCAACGTCAACAAAACAAAGGAGATGATCGCTGACTTCAGGAAACAGCAGAGGGAGCACACCCTATCCACATCGATGGGACAGCAGTGGAGAAGATGGAAAGTTTTAAGTTCCTTGGCGTACACATCACGTAAAAACTTAAATGTTCCACCCACACAGACAGTGTGGTGAAGAAGGCGCAACAGCGCCTCTTCAACCTCAGCAGGCTGAAGATATTTGGCATGTCACCTAAAACCCTCACAAACTTTTACAGATGAGAGCATCTTGTTAGGCTGTGTCACAATTGAGAGCATCCTGTCGGGCTGTATCACCAGCTGGTACGGCAACTGCACCGCCCACAACCGCAGGGATCTCCAAAGAGTAGTGCGGTCTGCACAACGCATCACCGGGGGAAAACTACCTGCCCTCCAGGACACCTACAGCACCTGATATCACAGGAAGGCCAAAAAGATCATCAAGAACAGCAACCACCCGAGCCACTGCTTATTCACCCCGCTACCATCCAGAAGGCGAGGTCAGTGCAGGTGCATCAAAGCAGGGACCGAGAGACTGAAAAACAGCTTCTATCTCAAGGCCATCAGACTGTTAAACAGCCATCACTAACACAGAGAGGTTGCTGCCTACATACAGACTTGAAATCATTGGCCACTGAAATAAATGGATCACTAGTCACTTTATTAATGCCACTGTCATAATCTTTAAATATCTTGCATCACTTATCTCATATGTATATAATGTATTTCATACCTTCTATTGTATCTTGCCTATGCCGCTCTGTCATTGCTCATCCATATATTTATATAGAAGACATTTCGCCAAACACAGGCTGATCTGGAGTCAGTGTAAGACATGTGTCAGAGCTTGGCCATACTGATCTAGACTCAGTGTAAGATGTGTGTCAGCCCTCGGCCCTGCTGAGACATTGCTCTGGGATGTCTGAACTAGACCGAGCATGACATCACTGTCCATATGATGTAGTCAACATACACACACACACACACACACACACACACACACACACACATTGTATTCATTCCCATACCCCCTATTGGGCCTCAATCCACTTCTCTTGTGGGACTGGAAACACTGTACACTGCCATAAAGCAGGCTGTGCCATTCCACTCTGCTGCTGCTGCCTGGGCTGAGGCTAAGTGTGGAGGCCAGGCGACAGAAACACATTGTACTCTGTTGTAGCGTCTCCACTGTGCTCTCCAGCTCCCACACAGATGGCTCATGTCAGAGGAACTAAGAGGTTATGGAAATGATGCTCTTACAGTCTTCGCCTCAGCCAGAGCTCTGGAAGAGGGGCATCTTCTTGAGACATTTCAACTGCTCTGACTCTAAGCAAATATGATTCCAGTCCAGATATGACCCGGAAAGTTGATCACTGCTCAACTCAAATTCGTCCTTTGTTAGCCAGTTACTGCATGAGGCAGCACACGCATCTCTTGATGGTGTCAATTGAGGTAGACCACATTGCATAAAATTGTTTGATAAATGATGAGCCAGGGTGTGAAGACTTCTAGGCAAGGCATGCTGAAACTGGGAGGGTCTCTGTCTTGCTTTGTGCTGGTTTGGCTTGTCTGGAGTGTTCTTTGTGCACGTGCCAAACCAGCCTTAGCACCGTTTGACAGCAATGAATCTCTCCACAATGTTCAACGGGGTTATAATGTTCAATGATTATAGTGTTAAAATATCATCAGGCACATCCCTCTACTTTCACCCTCTTCCTCCCCCTTTCTCTCTCTCTTCCCTTCACTCAGATCCGAGCAGTCTGACAGTGTTAGGTAGCGTCAGAGCTAAGTATGCTAACATACTAATTTAGCGCCGGAGTGATAGCAAAACAGACAGTGATTCCATAGCAGTTTGAAGGCTAGCGAGCTAGCTGTGTGCTTCTGTGGTAGCCATGGCTTCACACTGGAACAATTGTTCCAGGGCACCGTTGTCATGCTCACCCTGCTGGGAGGGCCACGGTTGTTTGTCTGTTAAGTTGATTGTGTGGGTAGAAGGGAAGAGGGGGAGTGAGGGGCATGGAGAGTGGGAGATGAAGTGGAGAGATGAGGAACACGGAGAGCAAGAGAAGAAGAGGCGTTGTGGGAAGAAATGCAGAGGGCAGTGTTAAGAAAAGAAGCAGAAGAGATAGAAGGGAGGAGAATGTGAGAGGTTGGAGATGAGCAGAGGGATAGAGTAGTAGAGGAAAGAATGGAGGAGTAAGTAAGAGGAGAGTAAAGGATCAAAAAGATGAAACCGTACGCTACAGAGAAGAAGAGCAGCAATAAGGGAGCAGGAGAGGTTTTGTGAAAGAGAGAAGTAGAGGGGCTACTTTGTGGGTGAGGGAATGATTCTTACTTCTGTATATTTCGCTCTTAACCTTGTGCGTAATAGGGGAGTATGTGGCGTGTGCGTGCAATCGTGAGTGAGTGTGTGTGTGTGTGTGTGTGTGACTGCCTGGGCAGGAAATGCCAGAGCTGTCCCAGAGGAGTGCTAATTTAGAGGGGCCCATCTGGCCATCCAGCCTGGTCACATAGACTAGACGTAACATAGTAAATGTAAATGCGGGACACCCAAAATAATATGAAATGTTAAGTTTGGAATGGTTACATAAGACAGATGGTTACTTAAGTTAAAAACGAAAGTAGGCTGGTTAGTCAGGGTGGATGGGGACAACGCGAACGTCTAGCCTCCCAAAGGTTGTGAGTTCGAATCTCATCACGGATAACTTTAGCATTTTAACTAATTAGCAATTTTTCAACTACTTACTACTCTTTAGCTACTTTGTAACTACTTAGAATGTTAGCTAACCCTTCCCCTAACCCTAACCCTTTAACTCCTGAACTTAACCCTAACCTTAACCCTAACTCCTAGCCCAGCTAATGCTAGCCAGCTAGCTAGAATTCGTAAACATATCATACATTTGGAAAATTCATAACATATTGTACTTTTTGCAAATTCATAACATATTGTACGTTTTGGAAATTCGTAACAAATAATAATAATTGTAATTCATACGTATTATACGAAATGGGCGATGGACATCCACAAATGAATACCTACCATACGATACGTAACATATCATACTAAATGGAATGACACTGATTTACGTACAGAATAATACGAAATGCTCTGAGACCAGGTTGGGCCATCAGTCACCCCCCCTCCCCCTCTCTCACCTGTCCTCCTCAGCTGTCCCATAATCATCTGTAGAGAGAGGGACCAGTACCCCCCTCTGAACACACACGCCCTATCCCTATCCCGCGACCCCCCCCCAATTTAGCCTTCCCTGTGTTTGCACACAGGCAGGGAAGCAGCATGCAACCCCTGTATGCACTATGCACCCCTCTCAACCTAGGCCTTTAGTGCTCGTTCAAATTCCCAGAGCTCCTTAGCATTAAGCCCTCCCAGTGTGTAGTCTAGCCCCCTTTTCCCTTAATGCACCCCTCTCAAGGCACCCCTTCACACCCCCTTCTTAGCAACGCACCCCTGTATGGGCCCACAACAGTACACTCTCATCGTCGCCAATGCCTGGAGAATAGCTCCTCTGATAAGTTTGGCTGCAGCGGTGCACCGTACACATGGGAAACATGCTCCATTGAATTTTAGTGTGAACATTTTGTACACTCAACAGTTGAACTCAGTGATCTTACTCTAGACCCATTGAATGCTGTAGACCTGTGAATTCTGATCAACATCCATAGGCTTTTCACCGGAAAAAATAGAGACATTCTAATTGCCAAATGATAGCTCATTATTCAGCATAGTGAATTCCCTCTATAGTGGTCATGGAGTGTTGATTGATTCCATATTGCCATGCCGTTTGTGTGTAAATGGATGCTGGTCTGGTCCCTCTCTGTCATCATCTCCAGTTAACACACTGATAACGACACCAGGGGAGGCCTAGACGACTTCCCCTTAACATGAAAAAGCCCTATATGCTTTCTAGGAACTACATTTCTGGTGGTGCTTTCTAGGCGGACTGGAATATATACTGCTGAACTGCATGCCCTCCACATGATCGTTTCTTATTAGGTTAGGTTACAGAGTGAGGACTGTGGTAACTAAGTAATGACTGTTCTGTGACACACTTACACAATTAGAGGCTAAGGTTATCTTGGGATTAGTAGCCACTACCTGTAACAGCAGACTTGCTGTTGTCCTCTCAACGCTAGACTCCACTCCCTTCGGACAGAACACCGTGTCCATCCCCTTACAATGAATGCTCCACTCGCCGGTTTGATCCAGGTTGAACTAGCGCTCAACTCTTCCTGATAATCTTGGTTTCATTCGTGATTAGAGATTATATTTTGGGCCAGATTTAGATCATCTGACAGTTAAAAAAAAGAGGCATGTTTTTGATAGGGGACCCCACCTCCTTTCGTCCTTTCCCCCCTCCAGCCTTTTTTCTAATCTCGTTCAGTACAGTTGTTACGTCTCGCGGATCCTTGACAGAGATATTTATTTATTTGTTTATTTGGTTTGTCTTCTTTTTTTTTTTAAAGCTCTCTGGCTCTAAGTTTTTGCTGGGAGCAGACATTTCCATTCCTCCCCTCAGCATTCCATCCGCTCTCCCTCTAACCCTCTCCCCCTTTTCCCTCTCTCCCACTCCCTAGCAATTCCTTTCTCTTTATTTGAAACCTTTTCCTCTCTTTTCCCTTCCCATGCCCGTGTTTCTTCTTGTGCATGTCTTTTTGACGCACTCTTGCCTCTCTCCATTTTGGTCTGTTTTCTTTATTTTCTCCTCAACTGCCTCTCTCTCCTGCTTTTCCATTCCCTCCTTCTCTACCCCGACGGAGCCTCTCTTATTTCTATCATTCCTTTTCCTTCTCCGCAAATAGCTCTACTGGCCTGTAATGGCTACTCAGGGGAGTCCTTCTTCACCCAGCCAGATCCCAGCAGCCACTGCTCTCTCACGTATTGGGCGGCACAAGGTCCCCTTCTGTTCTCTCTCTGTATGAATTTACAACCAGTGGGAAATATGCAGGAAACTCACCACTTCAGCTGTGGAGTTATGATTATTATATTGGAAATGTCGTTTTTTCCAACGAATTAAGAAATGTGTTCAAAAGTTCAGAATAAATTGGGAACTTGTATTTGGCGTCCGTCATATTCAATCCTGACATGAAGCACATACTATCCCAATGATACAAATGATAAATACAACACGAGATATTTATATGTGTAGTGTTGAGAGTAAATGGCTTGTGTGCAGCAGACCAGTCTGAGAGTCTCCCAGAGTGTTTGGCCACTTATAAACTGTGCTGATTGGGACTTTGGCATTGTACTCTGCCAGGCAGTAACATGCCTACAGTGTAGGGCATATCTGTGCCAAGGTGTCTCCATGGTGAAACCTCTATGACTACGCACAACTTCCTCCAGGACAAGGGACTTTACTAAAGAACAACTTTCCAATTTGTAAGTCGCTCTGGATAAGAGCGTCTGCTAAATGACTTAAATGTAAATGTATATAGTTTGGGCAAACCAACATTCCTCGGATTGGAGTTTACAGTCAGTTAAAATGCAGTCAATTAAAACATGTTTATTGTCTGAAGCAGAATGAGACTTGAGTATAATACTAATGGAAAAACACATTCTCTGACACTGCGGGCACTGGAAATGGCACCTCAGCTGCGTTTGACTCTCTTCCCAATAAGTACAGCAGCATCTCCTGTGGGCCTCCCTGGTCGTCCATCTCCACTCTGTAGGGGTTAGACTAGCATGCTAAATGCTAACCAGCAGCTGAGATAACAGTAAAAGGGGATATTACAATGTGTTAGCCTGAGGCAGTTTGGCTTGCTCCTCTCTTGGCTACAGTATGTGTGTTCCTTTAGCCCGTCCGTCCGTCCCTGTGTGCCTGTCGCCCTGTATGTACCTCCTCATGCATTACCCCACTGACCAGCTCTCATTCTATTGGACGGCTGCTGGCTCTGTGAGGGGATTTCTGTCTGTGTATCTGTCTGTGTGCGTCTGTCCGTCCCGTCCGCGTCTGTCTGCGGTGTACCTGAATGACTCTCCTCACTATAGCCGGAGCGGGGGCTCTCTATCTCTTTTATCTCTCCCCCTTCATCTCTCCATCTTTCACCCTCTTTCTTCCTCCACCTCTCTATGCACAGGTCATTTCCCCTATTGGGTTTCGATGAGCACAGAGAGGGTTTTCACAAGCACCATGGCTCAGCCACAGTCTACATCTCCTGACCTGACTTCCACCTGTCAGCGCGTACTGAAGCGAAAGGCCTTTCTTATTGGGATGGTCTTCGGTCAATGTAGGAAGCCCTTATTGGACCAGGGCGTGGTTGTTGTGGTGTCCACGTGGACACATTCAGCGCAATATTGTCCAAGTGAATATAACTTTTTTTTAACTTCGGTATTTGATTTTTTTTCTCTCACCTTTTTACGCTGCTCACAGTGCATTTCTGAAGACTTTAAGACGTATTTCTGTCTGCGCCACGACCCACGTTTAGAGGAATGTGTTCGCCCATGGCTTTCCACCGCACCAGGTAAGTCAGTCAGGATGTTTATTCCGATACCCCATCACCTCACACTGAGGAGAAACCGAAGCAGCCCGTAGCTACCACTGTGTGCTGTACAGCCATTCCACACAGATGGAGGAATGTACCGACCGACAGGTTCACCGTGCTGGCACCAAGCCTGGTCTGGTCTGGCTGTTTTTGTCCGTGTTTGGAGAGAGGAAATGAGTACTGAGCTGAGCAATGTCTCCGTGTTCTCCACACAGCTCCAGTCTGTCTCCACTCCAACACACAGTCAGACCCACAGACTGACTGACTGGCTAATGGCTATAAATAGTAGCCTGAGCCCAGGTCACAACTCAGACACAGAGCCAAGAGGGACGGAGGGAGAGGAAGAATGGGGGAGGAAAGTGAAAATGAACACGAAGGGGAAGATGTAGGAGGAAAAATTCATAACGGGAGAAAAGAAAAAAGAAGAGACCAATAGATAGCAACGAAAAGAAGAACAGAGGAAAGTAGGGGGTTGAAAAGATTGGGAGGACACAACAGAACCTCTCATTCTCTCTCCATAGTTATCACCAAAGAGATACCTTTGGAAAAAGGAGGGAGCGCTCTTGACTGATGTTCTGTCATACCCAGAGCACAGATATAACATTAAAAACAAGATGGCTCTTCCCCTGGATATCCCGTTAAGAGTTTGATCTAAGTAGTTTATCTTAGCATGAAACCTAACCATCTGTTCCCCACTATCTCTGCATCTACGGGAAGTTGTATCACGTACCGAGTATGCACCCTACAAATCTCTCAACTCTCCACTGTCTTCAATGGAGGGGTTGTCTGTGTCTAGGGATGTTACTATTGTTTGTAGGAGAGGTGTAGGCCGGAAGAGTGGAAAGATATAAGAAGAGTGGAAATATATGCCATTTTGTGTAGGATGTTATGGGAGTGAGTCATAAAAAAAGGGTGATGAAAATGTTTTTTAAAAAATTATGAGAGTTGTTTTTTGGGGGGTTATGTTATGTACCTGTTTGTTGTAAAACATCAGTATTTTGCAGGACATGGAGTTGCTGTTCTCGTCATTCAAGTAAAGGATGTAAACGTACATTTTGGAAACCTTACAAAGCATTATGGAATGATCTGACAATAAGTCACCAGCGGAAAGACGGTGATACAGTGTACATTAGGATCCAAGTCTGTTTAGAGATCGGAACAGGAAGTTACCTTTGTTTTAGTGTGGTGTTACACACACACACACACAGACAGTAAAATGGCTGAGAGGGACTAGGGAATGGTAAAAGCCTGACTATTAAGTCACATTCAAGTCTTTTTCACCTCATTTAACAGCTGATTTACTTCTCAATAGGTGGTCCAGGTATGTCATGACAAAGCACAAGTGGGGGGGGGGGCTTTTCCTCCATTGTTCCTCAAGCAAGAGGGGAGGCCGATGACATCACGAATTCCCATCAGACTCACTCCTTGAAGTTTGCGGTAGTGTCACAAAACAAACTATTCTGCTCAAAATGTTTTAAAATGACCCTTTAGTGTGTGTACTTGTATTTATACTTGGGATATCACTTTAACAGGAAAAGTTCAAACATCCCTGGAGAGTGTCTTTAAGTAAAATCTTAGCCCTCTGCTCTGTACTGCACCATCTGCTTTTGTCATGTTCATCTTTGAAATCGTCGAGCAGAGCGTGTTTGGAGGTACTACAGGTTCTGCTGCTGTCCAAAATAAACCGTTGGTGTAGTTACTGGCTTTCTCTTTCTCTCCCTCTGTGTGTGTGTGTGTGTGTGTGTGTGTGTGTGTGTGTGTGTGTGTGTGTGTGTGTGTGTGTGTGTGTGTGTGTGTGTGTGTGTGTGTGTGTGTGTGTGTGTGTGTGTGTGTGTGTGTGTGTGTGTGTGTGTGTTAGAGCTGGGCGGTATACCGTATTTAACGATATACCGGAATTGATGCACGGACCAGTTTGAGTTTTCACTTTACCTTCTATAACGGTATTTGAACGTTTGGTTCGTTAAATGTGATACGCTGTGTGTAACGTCCATTTTTATAGTTTACTTCCCTACTGAAGTCCTCTCTCTCAGCTCCCTCTCCATGCCACTTTCCACACAGACCTAGCACCTCACCCTGTCACTTAAAGGAGCACGTTTGTTGTTCTTCGACCAGGAGACGCTTGCATCCAGTCTGCATGGTCAATCAAATCAAATCACATTTTATTGGTCCACATACTACTGCACTGTTGGAGCTAAATATGTGTATCTAACAGTTCACAACAATTCACAACAAGACACACAAATCTAAAAGTGAAAGAATGGAATTAAGAAATATATAAATATTAGGATGAGCAATGTCGGAATGGCATTGACTAAAATACAGTAAAAAACATTATATCCAGTTGAAGTTGGAAGTTTACATACACTTAGGTTGGAGTCATTAAAACTCGTTTTTCCACTCCACAAATTCCTTGTTAACAAACTATAGTTTTGGCAAGTCGGTTAGGACATCTACTTTGTCCTTGACAAGTAATTTTTCCAACAATTGGCTGATTTCTTTTTATTTTCCCATGATGTCAAGCAAAGAGGCACTGAGATTGAAGGTAGGCCTTGACATACATCCACAGGTACACCTCCAATTGACTCAATGATGTCAATTAGCCTATAAGAAGCTTCTAAAGCCATGATATCGTTTTCTGGAATTTTACAAGCTGTTTAAAGGCACAGTCAACTTAGTGTATGTCAACTTCTGACCCACTGGAATTGTGATACAGTGAATTATAAGTGAAATAATCTGTCTGTAAACAATAATTGGAAAAATTACTTGTCAAGCACAAAGTAGATGTCCTAACCGACTTGCCAAAACTATAGTTTGTTAAAAGGGAATTTGTGGAGTGGAAAAACGAGTTTTAATGACTCCAACCTAAGTGTATGTAAACTTCCGACTTCAACTGTATGAAATGAGTAAAGCAGTATGTAAACATTATTAAAGTGACTAGGGATGCCATGTCTATGTACATACTGTAGGGCAGCAGCCTCTAAGGTGCAGTGTTGACTAACCGGGTGGTAGCTGGCTAGTGATGGCTATTTAACAGTCTGATGGCCTTGAGATAGAAGCTGTTTTTCAGCCTCTCGGTCCCAGCTGTGACACTGACCTTGCCTTCTGGATGATAGCGAAGTGTACAGGCCTTGGCTCGGGTGGTTGATGTCCTTGATGATCTTTTTGGCCTTCCTGTGACATCGGGTGCTGTAGGTGTCCTGGAGGGTAGGCAGACCGCACCACCCTCTGGAGAGCCCTGCGGTTGCGGGAGGTGCAGTTGCCATTCCAGGCGGTGATACAGCCTGACGGGATGCTTTCAATTGTGCATCTGTAAAAGTTTGTGAGGGTCTTAGGGGCCAAGTCGAATTTATTCAGCCTCCCGTGGTTGAAGAGGCTCCTGTCTGCGTGGGTGGACCATTTCAGATTGTCAGTGACATGTACTCCGAGGAACTTTAAGCGTTCCACTTTCATGTGGATGTGGAGAGGGGCGTGCTCCCTCTGCTGTGACCTGAAGTCCACGATCAGCTCCTTCATTTTGTTGGCGTTGGGGGAGAGGTTATTTTCCTGGCACCACTCCGCCAGGGCCCTCACCTCCTCCCTGTAGGCTGTCTCGTCATTGTTGGTAATCAGAACTACATGAAGTAGCTAATGTAGCCGTGGTAGTGTGGAAATGATCTCCAATGAGTGCAGGAAATGCAGAAATTGATGAAAGTGCTGAAAATGATTTTTGGTTGAATTGAACAGTATAAAGCAATCAGAATAGAGAAAGACCCATTGAAATCACTTTGTGTGTGTGTGTGGTTTGGTTTTGCTATCCTTGTGGGTACCAGAAGTCCTCACAAGGATAGTAAAACAAGGTCAATTCTGACAAGTGCGGACATTTCGCCACTCCCCATAAGGAAAAAGGCTATTTTAGGGTTAGGGGTTAGGTTTAGGGTTGGGGTTAGAATTAAGGTCAGGGGTTAGGTTTAGGGTTAGCATTTAGGGTTAGGTTTAGTTTTAGGGTTAGGAGTTTGGGATTAGGGTTAAGGTTAGGTTAAGGGTTAGTGTTAGGTCCTATGGGGAAAATAGATTTTTGGGTCCCCGAAAGGAGAGTAAAACAAATGTGTATGTGTGTGTGTGTGTGTGTGCAAAAGACAACGTGCATGCTCAATCTTTGCCTCGTTTGTTTATGACTGCATTGAGGTTAGCTTTGTTGGCTCCAGTAATGTAATTATCATTGTTAATTGCTTCCACAAAAATATTTGACAAAGTTCCTAGTTATGACAGCATCTTTCTTGTTCTCCTCTCTCTTCCTTTCAAATCCTTCTCTTTTGTTCTCCCTATCCTCACTTTGTCTCCACTGCCACCTTGGTAATGGTCCCCCCCCTCCACTCAACACCACTTCTTCTTTCTCCTTCCCAGCATCCCCCTTTTCGCTGACCACCTCCCTCCTCTTCTTTTTTTTTCTATCCATCCCGCTCTGTCTGAGCTCATAGCTGGCTGGCGTAGAAGTGGGCTGCTGTACAGAGCTTGGTCTGTTATTCCAATCAGCCTTGTACACGCAGGAAACCCACGTGTGTGAAGAGACAGACGGGGCATCTTTACATTACACGACCTAGACGACACAAACTAGGTCCAGGAGAGATACAGTACGTAGTGTAAAGAGGCGCATCGAGAATCAAATCTCTCTTTAAGAGGCGTCGCTCACACGACCTTTGGATGTAGTGTGGGAGACATCTACACCACCAAAAACCCTGAGTGGAACAGTCGGACACGGCAAAGGAAGTGAGACACCCCACTCGCTGTTTTTTTTCCGCCATTTTGTTTCTGGTTCAATGAAAGTCAGTTAACTAAGTAGACCAGACCCAGCTGATATTCCATTGCATTGGTGTCTATGGTTAAGTAGACCTAAATTCACACTTTGTTTTATTTTATGGTAAACGGCCTGAGTGAACAAGCTTAATTGATCCATCGTTGGTACAGTGTAAAGACAATGGCTCTCCCACACCACATGTCCCTGTGAGAAACACCTTAATACTAGTAGACAGTATTTTTTCTCTCAGTTAGCTACATTTTAAATGAAAGGCTTATAAAATCCCCACACATTTTGTGAATCATTGCATTAATCAAGTGTGCAACACTATGTGCAATATGGTTTAGACGAGAAGCTCCTGTATTGAATTGCTATCGTTATATTGTTTCTCTATATACTACCTATTTATATGGTATATACGGTATGCTAACAGCTGCACCCCCACACATGAAGTAGGACTGTGGCTTTGGCCACACCACATCCAAGGCTAGTGTAAACAGAGAAGTTGTGAGATAGATCCCACTAGACATATTTTACTATGTAAATCCAGAGAGAGAGAGAGAGAACGAGCGAGAGAGGGACAGAGAGCTCTAACTTTCTCTGGATCCTATTAGCTATCCCATATTTTTTCCCCCTGCCCCATGACAAAAAGTGTGGAATTGCAGGATATTAGCTTTAAAACTGCAACATTTCCTCTTTGCATCATCGCAAAATATGTTGAATCCACTCTGACAAAAATAGTTGCCTACCCCTGTATTATTTAGACACACCCTATCGATGTGAAGTACAACATGAGTTATTATACATTGTTTGTATCGTTAAATCTGTTTATTCACTTGTGGCGTTTTCATCTGGGAAGCATGTCTGTGGCCTGAATTTGCATCTCTATATGTGAGAGCCTGACTCCCACAGACTTTAACAAAGCAAGCCTGTTAAACACTGTGGACCCTCACAGCCCGCCAACTCCCTGTGGGTTGAGAATTTGTGCATGAAATCACGATTCCTTCCGTGCCTCTGTGACCTTTGAACCGGCCCCTGTTGCAGACGGTGACCTGTGACCTTTGGGAATGCCTCTAGCACTAATCAGAGTGGAGCAGCCAAGGGCAAGATTTCCACCAAAGTCATTCACATTGATCTCAAGTGGGAAACAGAGACTTAGGTCACTATGATGAAGCTAGACAGACCGACACAAAGCTCAGTCAGACAGACACAATGGATGGGTGCATGGCTTTCATGGTGGTTGTGCTTGGTAGAGATGAGCTGAATCGAAGCCAGACTACTGAATGTGTTGTGCATGGTCACGTTCCCACCACAACCCCCCAGAGAGAGCTGGTGTCAGTCTGCCTTGTCACACGCTGAGCCAGCACACTGCTAACACTAACAGGGGTTTCCCTTTCAGTCAGTCAACTTCGGTACAACATACTATTGAGAGTCGCACTCTCGCGACGTTGGTTGAATGATCTACGATCACGCCTGACAAGGCCAATGAGATCTGCACCTCCCTGGAAGCCCCACCTTCCGCAGGCGATAAGCGTGAGGCTTGGATTCACTCCTTCAATTATTCCGCTTTTCAGCTCGGTTTGAATAGGAACGATTCATGGTACATTAACAAACAATTGGAAAACAAGACTTTCTTACCTTGCGCCAACTAAACCATCCCCTAGTGGTAGAGCGTGCTCACCCCCTTGACATTTATGTGCTGAAGTTTGTATTTGTTTTCACAAGTTTCCTAATCACAAACACTTAGTTATTCTTCAATTTTCTTTTGCAATGAGTAAGATGGCTAAGAAAGCGACCGAGACTACAATGGCTAAGCCGGGTTCGGGGTCGAGATCATGCCCCCAGACGTGTGGTTATACTATTTCCCTGAAAGATATTCACACGCTCAGGCGGCCCTCGCTCAAACCAGTCCATGTGCGCATTGCCACATGCTGCATGCAAACTCCCTGGAAAGACGTCTAGCATTCTTGAGGAAGCTTGGTTACCAATGGCGACTTTCCTTTCCCGGATGCCCTATACGGCTGGTACAGTTGATATTTCCTGGTTCCGGAAAGGGACAGGGGTTTACGCCTCATTCTAGACATCTGCGCCCTGAACCAACATCTCAGAGATCGTAAGTTCAAAATGCTGACAAACCAGAAGCTGTTACGGTCCGTGCATCCAGCGGCTGTTAGGGTCAATATCAGGGGATGTCTTTATCAATTCTGAACAAAAATTCTGAACTCAACATGCAACACTTTCAACAACTTTACTGAGTTACAGATCATATAAGGGAATCAGTCAACTGAAATAAATAAATTAGGACCTAATGTATGGATTTCACATGACTGGGCAGGGGCGCAGCTATGGACGGGCCTGGGAGGGCATAGGCCCACCCACTGGGGAGCTGGCCCAGCCAATCAGAAAAAAAAAATCCCCACAAAAGGGCTTTATCACAAAAATAAATACTCCTCAGTTTCATTAGCTGTCCAGGTGGCTGGTCTCAGACGATACCGCAGGTGAAGAAGGTCCTGAGCTGGCGTGGTTACACGTGGCCTGCGGTTGTGAGGCCGGTTGGACGTAAGGACACATTCTCTAAAACGACGTTGGAGGGGACTTATGGTAGAGAAATGAATGTCACATTATCTGGCAACAGCTCTGGTGGACATTCCTGTAGTCAGCATGCCAATTGCATGCTCCCTCAGAACTTGAGACATCTGTGGAATTGTGTTGTGTGACAGCTGCACATTTTAAAGTGGCCTTTTATTTTCCCCCAGCACAAGGTGCACCTGTGTAATGCTGTTTAATCAGCTTCTTGATATGTCACGCCTGTCAGGTGGATGGGTTATCTTGGCAAAGGAGAAAGGCTCACTAACAGGGATGTAAACAAATTTGTGCACAAACAGTTAGAGAAATTAGCTTTTTGTGTGTATGCAACATTTCTGGGATCTTTTATTTCAGCTCATGAAACTTGGGACCAACACTTTACATGTTTTTGTTCAGTGTGTATATATATATATATATTTCTGGATTTCTGACATTTAATTAGATATAAGGAGTAGACATGTTCCAGATACGCATTTCCTTAATCTAATCCTGTACATAGCCCATCTATAATTTAGCCCAAACAACTACCTCTTCCCCTACTGTATTTATTTATTTATTTATTTTTCTCCTTTGCACCCCCTTTATTTCTATCTCTACTTTGCACATTCTTCCACTGCAAATCAACCATTCCAGTGTTTTACTTGCTATATTGTATTTACTTCGCCACCATGGCCTTTTTATGCCTTTACCTCCCTTATCTCACCTCACTTGCTCACATTGTATATAGACTTATTTTTCTACTGTATTATTGACTGTATGTTTGTTTTACTACATGTGTAACTCTGTGTTTTTGTATGTGTCGAACTGCTTTGCTTTATCTTGGCCAGGTCGCAATTGTAAATGAGAACGTGTTCTCAACTTGCCGACCTGGTTAAATAAAGGTGAAATAAAATAAATAAATAAAGTTGATTTTAAAAAAAATCTCATCAATCTACACACAAGGTTTTTAGACATTTTTGCAAATGTATAAAAGAAAGTATTCAGATCCTTTGCTATGAGAATCGAAATGGAGCTCAGGTGCATCCTGTTACAATTGATCATCCTTCAATTCAATTGATTGGACATGATTTGGAAAGGCACACACCTGTCTATTAAAGGTCCCACAGTTGACAATGCATGTCAGAGCAAAAACCAAGCCATAAGGTCGAAGGAATTGTCCGTACAGCTCCAAGACAGGATTGTGTTGAAGCACAGATCTGGGGAAGGGTACCAAAACATGTCTGCAGCATTGAAGGTCCCCAAGAGCACAGTGGCCTCCATCATTCTTAAATGGAAGAAGTTTGGAACCACCAAGACTCTTCCTAGAGCTGGCCGCCCGGCAAAACTGAGCAATCGGGGGAGAATGACCTTGGTCAGGGAGGTGACCAAGAATTTGATGGTCACTCTGACAGAGCTCCAGAGTTCCTCTGTGGAGATGGGAGAACCTTCCAGAAGGACAACCATTTATGCAGCACTCCACGAATCAGGCCTTTATGGTAGAGTGGCAAGATGGAAGCCATTACTCAGTAAAAGGCACTTGACAGCCCGCTTGGAGTTTGCCTAAAGGCACCTAAAGGACTCTCAGATCATGAGAAACAAGATTCTCTTGTTTGATGAAACCAAGATTGAACTCTTTGGCCTGAATGCCAAGCGTCACGTCTGGAGGAAACCTGGCACCGTCCCTATGGTGAAGCATGGTGGTGGCAGCATCGTTCTGTGAGGATGTTTTTCAGCAGCAGGGACTGGGAGACTACCTAGGATAGAGGGGAAGATGAATGGAGCAAATTACAGAGAGATCCTTGATGAAAACCTACCCCACAGCGCTCAGGACCTCAGACTGGGGTGAAGGTTCACCTTCCAACAGGACAACGACCCAAAGCACACAGCCAAGACAACGCAGGAGTGGCTTCAGGACAAGTCTCTGAATACTTATGTAAATGTGATATTTCAGTGTTTTATTTAGAATACATTTGCAAAAATGTCTAAATACCTGTTTTTGCTTTGTCATTATGGGACACTGTTTGTAGATTGATGAGGGGGGATTTTTAATTTTTTTATCCATTTTAGAATTGGGCTGTAACATAACAGCATTTTGATAAAGAATAGGGGTCTGATTACTTTCCCAATGCACTGTATAGGCAACAGGGATCTTGATCCAGGAAGGGATTGAATGTCTCTGCTGTAACCAAGAAGCTTGCTCTTGACATCTAGCCACTTAGCTAGCCTGTTAGCAAACCAAATGCATAGCTGGAGGTCTGAGCTGGATATTATTTCATAAAGTTATAAGCAGTGGCATACCACACACCTCCGTAGCCACTTGCAAGGCGGAGATACCCCAAACCCAATAATCATTTAAACATGTTTTATATATACTCTACCGTTCAAACGTTTGGGGTCACTTAGAAATGTCCTTGTTTTTGAAAAAGAAGCAAAAACAAAAAATAGTCCATTAAAATGACATTGAATTGATCAGAAATACAGTGTAGACATTGTTCATGTTGTAAATGACTATTGTAGCTAGAAACGGCAGATTTCTTATGGAATATCTACGTAGGCGTACAGAGGCCCATTATCAGAAACCATCACTGCTGTGTTCCAATGGCACGTTGTGTTAGCTAATCCAAGTTTATCATTTTACAAGGCTAATTGATCACTAGAAAACCCTTCTGCAATTATGTGAGCACAGCTGAAAACTGTTGTTCTGATTAAAGAAGCAATAAAACTGGACTTCTTTAGACTAGTTGAGTATCTGGAGCATCATTATTACTTTTTATTTTAGCCTACTTGGTAAATATTTTCTAATGACATCATTTTCTGGAATTTTCCAAGCTGTTTAAAGGCATAGTCAACTTAGTGTATGTAAACTTCTGACCCACTGGAATTGTGATACAGTGAAATATAAGTGAAATAATCTGTAAACAATTGTTGGAAAAATTACTTGTCATGCACAAAGTAGATGTCCTAACCAACTTGCCAAAACTATAGTTTGTTAACAAGAAAAAACGAGTTTTAATGACTCCAACCTAAGTGTATGTAAACTTCCGACTTCAACTGTATGTATATATATATATATATAACACGCTGAGAGAGATGATTCTGAAAGTAATGGATGCATTTGCTTAAACTGTAATAATATAACAATAGAATAAATAACAGTAACTCGTTGAATTACTCTGTTACTCCTAAAAGTCATATATTACTGTAGATCGTTTTTTTTGTGACATGTTACTTTTGTAACTAATTTCCCCAACACTGGTCCTCATCACTCATCACGCACACACGCACACACACACGCACACGCACACTGACTTATTCATTTTGCACAATGATTTCACAATAATTCACTAATTCAGACATGGTTACCCCGTTAGCCTGTCTGCTGAGGTCTTTATAGAGGTGAGATTTAAGGGTCAATCAATGTCCTCAGTGTCTGTGGGCTGCTGTATAGGTCTTTTAGAATGGCCTGCCTCTGGCCAGCACTAGCCACAGTGACCTCTTCATTATAACGTCTTCTATTCTGTCTTTGTAGAGGTCCTACTTGGCTGTACTGTATCTGCCTTTTGTATAGGAGATTCGTAGAGCAAAACGTCATTGCCTTTGTCCTTAGCTCATAGACACAAGGCAAATGTGCGATGTAATCTCATTTGTGCATGTGCTGATACTGGTGATATTTTGAAAGGGCTCTTTAAAAAAAAAAAAAGTCTATCAAAGTCTCAATAGGACAGACTTGAACAAATGATGTGATATTCAATGTTACCTGTCCGGTCATGCTGTACACTATACACCCGATGTGACTCCATAAAGTAATCTGAGTCGAAGAGAGATTGGCAGGCACTATCTCAACAGTAACCTGTTTCTGCTCTGTTTCTCATGGGCTTGAAAGTGAGGTGAATGGTTCATGGTGTTTTGCTCATAGGGCAAAGAGATCACATATTCTCTCTCATTTATTTACTTATATATATATACACACACACACACACACACACACACACACACACACACACACACACACACACACACACACACACGGCTCACATAGGTAGGCCTCTCAGTTCTGGTCCAGACTAATGAGTAGCTTTGGCCTGGTGCTCTTTCCCCCTGCGCTCCCCTCTGCTGGTCCTGATGTCAGGGACACACCCCCAGCAGGCCTAGGACCCTCCTGTCCTGGTTGTAAATCCCCCCCTCTCTTTGTCTCTCTCTCTCTCTCTCTCCCTACCTCTTGTGTCCACTGAATTAGGCCATCCAGGGCCAGTTTCCCAGACCTTGATTAAGCCTAGACTTGGACTGCGAAGCATTTTCGATGTATAATCTCTAGGCTTAGTCTTAGTCTGGGAAACTCGCCCCTAATGTGTAGTGAGTTCTATGGGCGGTGCTGCCGCTCAGTATGTGTATGGATGCTAACATACATGTAGATGACACTGTGGTAGGTAGGGCTGCAGGTATCCTAGCGGATAGAGCATTGGGGCAGTAACCAAAAAGTTGCTGGTTCGAACACCAGACCTAACTAGGTAAAACATCTGGTTATGTGGCCTTGAGGAAGGCACTTAACCCTAATTTGCTCCAGGTGAGCTGTACTGCTATGCTGACCCTGTAAAATAACACATTTCACTGCACCTATCCGGTGTATGGGACAGCAAAACATATTTTATATTATGATGATACTGGTGAAGTGGTCTGATAGGACTTAGTTGTTTGGTTATGCTACCTGCCTCGGTCACGTGAATGAACCTACTGTTATGACTATCTACACCATCTTCAGCCATCTCTGATTTGTGTGTCTGTGTGTGTTTGTGTGTGTGTCTGTAGTGTTGCGTATTTTCAGGGATCTCATTACAGTACGAATGTCATCTTTGAGAGAGTGTGTGACTTGAGCTGAGAGCAGTAGGCCAGGTTTTCTTGCGTGGAACGGAAACCCTGCAGCGCACCGTGCATAGCTTACATGGGTTTCAGGCGAGACTGAGGGAATAATGTCACTGTGTGCTATTGTTCAGATGTTGTGTAATAAGTGCCTCACTGTCTTACGCAGGGCCCCTCGCCAACAAGGTAAAATAAGGGTCAAATATAAATGAACGGGCATAATGGAGAGGAAGAAAGAGAGAGGGATAGAATGAGAGAAAGAGAGAGAGAGTCATGCTTGAACAGAGCTCATCTGCTGGCACATTTTGGACACGCATCACTCTGGGAATGCTAGTTAGGATTTAGGTAAAAGTATGCGCAACCAATGCCAACAGTGTGCGTGTGCGCGGGTGTGTGTGCATGCATGCGTTTGTACGTGCACGCATATGAGAGTGCGTATGAGCGTGTGTGCGTGTACTGTCGACTTAAAAGGATACTTTGGGATTTTGGCAATGAGGCCCTTTATCTACCTCCCCGGAGTCAGATGAACTTGTGGATACCATTTGTATGTCTCTATGTCCATTATGTTAGGGGTATTTTCATGAGCCAATGCTAACTAGCCAATGCTAACTAGCGTTAGCGCAATGACTGGAAGTTTATGTGTATCTAGCACAATGACTGGAAGTCTATGGGTATCTGGGTGCTAGCAGATACCCATAGACTTTCAGTCATTGCGCTAACACTAGTTAGCAATTGCACTAGATATATTTAGCAACTTTCTTCAAACTGCTTGTTTTGTTTTTATTTACTTTTATTTAACTAGGCAAGTCGGTTAAGAACAAATTCTTGTTTACAATGACGGCCTACCCCGGCCCAACCCTTACCCGGACGACGATGGGCCAATTGTGTGCCGCCCTATGGGACTCCCAATCACGGCCGGTTGTGATACAGCCTGGAATCGAACCAGGGTCTGTAATGACACCTCTAGCACTGAGATGCAGTCAGTGGTGGAAGAAGTACCCAAATGTCATACATGAGTAAAAGTCAAGATACCTTAATAGAAAATGACTCAAGTTAATGTAAAAGTCACCTAGTAAAACTCTACTTGAGTAAAAGTCTAAAAGTATTTGGTTTAAAATATACTTAAGTATCAAAAGTAAAAGTATAAATCATTTCAAATTCCTTATATTAAGCAAACCAGGTGGCACCATTTTCTTGTTTTTATTTAATTTACGGAAAGCCACTCAGACATAATTCCCAAATGAAGCATGTGTGTTTAGTGAGTCCGCCAGATCAGAGGCAGTAGGGATGACCAGGGATGTCCGGTTGATAAGTGTGTGAATTGGACTATTTTCTTGTCCTGCTAAGCATTCAAAATGGAACGAGTACTTTGGGTGTCAAGGAAAATGTATGGAGTAAAAAGTACAATATTTTATTAAGGAATGTAGAGAAGTAGTCAAAAATAATAGTAGTCAAAAATATAAATAGTAAAGTACAGATACTCCCCAAAAAACTACTTAAGTAGTACTTTAAACTATTTTTACTTAAGTACTTTACACCACTGGATGCAGTGCCTTAGAACCCTGCACAACTCGACAGCTAGGGTCAAGTGCCTTGCTCAAGGGCACATCAACATATTTTTCACGTAGTCGGCTCAGGGATTTAAACCAGCGACCTTTCTGTTACTGGCACAATGCTCTTAACCGCTAGTCTACCTGCCACGCGGTACTAGTGCTAAGCTGTAACAAACCAAATGTTGGCTCACTGAATCGCCGGATCATGGTTGTGATGATGTAGTGTGTTTGTGCTCCTGTCCCTAAGCTGTCTTTCTCTATCTCTCCACAGGGCTCTATTTACCTACGATGGGGTCACCAACAACCTCAAACTGGCTGACTCTGGAGGTAAAGGGTAGTTCCACCTGTAGTTAGTAACAGATACGATTAGCATTCCTGAAACATTATTTTGGTGAAATATAATTTGATATCTGAGAAGTTAAGCTAATTGATTGCACCCAAATTGGCTATTTACATTTTTAGGTATTTGATAATAAATATAGTACCCGAAATCCGATTTGGACCAAACTTCTTCCTTACAATGAGTAAGATGAGGAATCCCCCAAAATGTGTCAGTAGCCACCCACAGACCCCCCCACACCCCATGCCAATCCCACCCTAACAACTGGTTGGCTTGAATTGTGAGGATGACCACACAATTTATTTTCATCGTGAGCCGAATCTATTGGTTTTCTACCCAAAGTTGCAAAGGAAATGTTGTGATCCATTTAATAAACACATGACACCAGCACCATTTATAAAAGAGTGTGGCGGTACAGCAGGAACAGCGTTGTCTCGTTGTCAGAACCTGGTACTTTCACATTACTTTATGGTAAATAATGCAAGGGACATCAATTACACATTTCTCTGAACAAGGGGGGGAAAACACCAGATTCACAGGGAATACATGACATAGTAAGGAGAAGCAATACTCCAAGCCACAGCTTCATACTACTTGTCAAACATAGATAGCTGAAACTGTATGCTGGTTGTTGGGGTGGGATTGGCATGGGGTGTGGGGAGTCCGTGGGTGGCTTACTCATCAATAATTCTGGTCCAAATTGGATGTTGGGTAACATATTTATTGATTATTATTTGAATCCTATAAATTAAAATGGCCAATTTGGGTGCAATCAATTAGCTTAATTTATCTGAGATAAAATTACATTTCAATAAAATCATGTTTCAGGAATGCCAATCTTACCTGTTTCTCACCACAGAATCCATTTCAGAGCAATTTGAGATGGTGGGTGTCATGGCTTGCTGAAATGACATAAAATGACTCTAAAGCTAACTGGACAGTTTTAACTTTCCACTTCATTGTTCTTTGTGACTTTTCTCCCTTTAAATGATAAAGACAGAAAGTTGGTGTTGTTTATTAAGTTCTCTCTCTCCTCTCTGTCTTTCTCTCTCTCTCTCCCTTCTGTCTGTCCTACAGCGGGTGGAGTGGTGGAGTTGTCAGGGAAGTTCCACATAGCCAGGCCTTTGTATGGGCTCTGCAGGGCTGGCTCAGCCGAGACAGGAGGCCCTCGGGTCGCCATGATCTGCTGGGTGAGTGTCATCCACTACAGCATGACCCTCTCATACAGTCGTATGGATATGCCATACAGTATGTTACCTGATGAACTCCAATGACATGATGCTTGAGGTAGAAGTTGCCCATAACCACAGATCTAGGATCAGATTCTCTACCCTCAAACCTAACCTTAACCATTAGGAGGATGGAAAAATAGCTGACCCTGTATCAGAGGTTATAGGCAAGCTGCTTCAAGCTGTCGTCTCCCACTGGTTCTAGCTACTGTTGGATGTGTTTTGATTGGCCCGTTGGTTAGGGGTCAATGTGTGTGATGTGTCAGTGAACTTGCGGACTCGGGACGCCAGGCCCTGATACCAAATATTTTGACCGATGAGCACACACGCACACGCACACACACACACACACACACACACACAAGCAGGGGAGCAGATGCTTAGAATGTTCACAATGTGCTTCGCTGGTCCCGTCTCTATGGTGACCTTGTGGAATGTTGTGGTGGGGTCAGGGGTGCATCTGTAACCAGTCAGGCAGCAAAACACACACACACATACAAACACAAACACACGCACACAAATCTGAAAATTGTGAAACGTACTGTACCTCCAAAAAATGTCAGTGTACCTTAATTATCTTATGTAAGATATGTAACTTGCTAAAAACTTTAGGCTTACTCTCTAACATTGTCAAATGGTGTACATGCATTACCTAATGACAAAAGACTGAAAGTAGACTTTCTGATGGTGAACAGAGGCTTGGGTTAAAAAGTGCTTAACACCCCCTGTGTGTTTCCTGTGTTTGTCTCCAGATCGGGCCAAACGTGGATGAATACCGCAGGACGGAATGTGCCAGCCATGTGCCCGCTATCAAGGCCTTCTTCAAGGTACGGTACCACACCACTCCTATCCCTGCCATGCCCTGCCCTGCGCTACCAGTTTGTCTGTTGGTCATGCAGCCAGTTTGAGTGGCCTTATTGCATCTGCAGCAGTTGATAGCATTCAGGAGAGGCATGCTAAATATTTCTCTTTTTCACTCACTTTCTCTATCCGTCTCCTACAGTCCCGTGTCGGTACCGTTGTGGAATGTTGCTCTCCGTGGGTGGCTGTTTTGTCTCTTCATTCTGTTTCTCTAACGATGAATAATGGATAAACGGGCTCCAGTAGTAACTGTCAAGACAATACAGAGAGTCAGTGATGCTAGTGTGGGAAGGGTGGGACTCGCCTGACCAGGCCCGAGGGAATGAATAGTCATGTTGTCACACACACTTAGAAACACACACACACACCCATCAAACCCACACCAGCACGGGCATTATGTGCACACGCATACATCAGTAAATATGCACCAGCAGGCACACACACAAAACCCTCCCCCACACACACACAACTTCTCTGTCTCTCACACATACAAACATAGACACACACACATGCTCTATATTTACACACAGTAGTTTATCTTCCATTGTTGTACGTCTTCCTGTCCTCGGTGCACTTCCTACTGCATAGGTTGGTCTGGTTCAGTTGTGGGCTGGGCCCATACCCAGGCTGGGGTCCACTCTTCCTGACCCTATTGTTCCTGGTGCCACTAAGATGGGGAGATGGGCCACCGACAGGCACAACACAAACACCCACTTACTAAGTGGTGACAGAGCCTCGCAGGAAACGGAGAAAGGAATGGGGGAATATAGGGAGAAGAAGGAGTGTGTGTGTGGCTGTGTGGGTGTGTATGTGAGCACATGTGTATGCACTCGCGCGTGTGTGTGTGTGTGTGTGTGGTGTTGTCGTGTGTGCGTGCGCACAGTGTGTGTTAAGTGGCCAGATGCTGGCAGCTCTGTCTGCTGTGTCCCTCCATGTGTGCCCCTAAAACAGTGTTTATTTAACATTTCCATCTAACTGCAGAGAAGTTTATGGGTCGTCCATTCAGCCTATAGTCAGACCCCATTTGAACTAGTTTCCATATTAAGGCATCACCCGGTCAACTCCAGAAGCATCCCTGGAATGTTTGATGTTAGTTTTTTTGTCTTTTTTTTAACACTCAATTAGGTATTTGGCCAGGCACCTCTGTGACCCCCAGTCTCAGATATACAAGACTGTGTGTGTGTGTGTGTGTGTGTGTGTGTGTGTGTGTGTGTGTGTGTGTGTGTGTGTGTGTGTATTACGTAATATGAATGTGTGTGTTTCTATATGTGTTCTTGGCCCCTGCGTTGCACTGTGGGTTATTCCTTGATAAAAGACTGATGGTGACACACTGTAGTCGACAGGGTCTGAACCCACATATTTGTGTAGGAATACCCTTCTGAAGTGTGGGAGGAGAAGGATCCCTAACCAACCAAACACACACATACACACATGTATGCTTCACGCACCCATGCACGCGCACACACACACACACACACACACACACACACACACACACACACACACACACACACACACACACACACACACACACTCACTTCCAGTCAGATACAATGTGGCATTTTGGCTGCACTAATGTCATATTACCATTTTTTATTATCGCTTTGGTGCTATTTTCACAAGTCTGTGGTGAATTAAATTGTGTATTGTATTTTATAGTGTTGCATTGTACTTGTATTGTATTGTAGTGGTCCTGTACGTGGCTGAGTTCATAAGAACATGGCACTAGTAACACCAGAGTTGTGTGTTATATCCTCATTTGGAACTCATACCAAAATGTGTGGACTGTTACATAAATGGCATATATTACGGTATTACAGTTATTATTGGTGTCACGCCCTGACCATAGAGAGGCTTTGTTTTTCTATGGTATAGTAGGTCAGGGCGTGACTGGGGGATGTTCTAGTTAGTTATTTCTATGTGGGGTTCTGGGTTATTATTTCTGTGTTGGTGATTGGTATGATTCCCAATTAGAGGCAGCTGGTAGTCGTTGTCTCTAATTGGGGATCATATTTAGGTAGCCTTTTTCCACCTGTGTTTTATGGGATATTGTTTTGAGTTAGTGTATGTTACACCTCTTAGTTACGGTTCGTTGTTTGTTTCGTTCTTTCTTTGTTGTTTTGTGCGTTTTCTAATAAATATTATGTGGAAACCATATCGCGCTGCAGCTTGGTCCAATAATTATTCCAGCAAATGTGACAATTGCCCACTGACATTTTAGTAAAGCAGTGTGAACCCCCCCCCCCCCCCCCTTATAGTAATAAGTTTATAGTAAAATGTCTTTTAACAGAAAATAATCCTATTAAAAGTACTGTGAGCATTGTGAAAGGCAATCACTTCATATGAACATGTATTGCAATGTGAAACATGTGTATATATACAGTACCAGTCAAAAAGTAATGTCGTAACCCAGAAAGAAGATAAACAACAGGTTGAAACCGTGTAAAACATGGTTGTTGTGGATGTTGTTTCAAAGCGTAACACAATAGCTTTTCGAAGGTGATGATTAATTCAAAACACCCACATGAATATTAGAGTTTATGCATAGGTTTATTTTTTATTTTTTAACGGAATTAAAATTATGATTGTGCTGTTATACAATACTCAACCTACCGCATATTACACATACAATTGCTTTTAAGATTGTCTTTGGTACTTAATTGGTCTAGCCTATACTCCAAAATTAATAAATTTGAGTAATCGCCTTTGAGTGTGTACTGTATTATTATGCATACTGGATGGACTGATTACCTCATGCTACTGTACCCTTCAAAATGTATATCCGTGAGTCCCGGAGAGAACGATGCTGTTGTTTAATTGATTGGTTTAGTTAGCCAAAAATGTGTGCATTTGATTTTGAATAGCCTAGCAATAGGTCATGTCTTATATTTTCATATTTAATTGGGTGACACATGACCTTTTAGCTATACCATGCGTGTCCATATCCTCATCTCTACTTTATTCCTTTCTCGTGCGCGCAGACGGGCTGTCAACAGTTTCGTGAAATATATTTCGTTGAAAAAAACATGTTACAATCGATGTTCCCGAACAGATTTCACTTAGCTTCCCAGATGAAGCTCTGGGTAGCTGCATGAACAAGGTTGGAGAGCCCCTGGCCAACAGTTTGTGCGGGATATCACCTGTCGGCAGCGAGAGCATGCTCCTTAAACAGTGGTTCATGCTTGGAGTGAAATACGTGTTATTTTATGTATTTCTCAGCTTCTCATGTTAATAAGCACAGCTCGGCGAAGTAGCCTACAAAACGGGTGGGAAAGCACGCCGTCTCCATTCGCTATTCGAGTGCATACAGATGACATGTATTTTTCCCCCTGCCACTGTTCCTGCCCATTTGATAATGGGCCATTCTAAATCGAAACTAATTTGGGATATTAGTAAAGACAAGATTAAATTGAGAATAGTCTGATGGGTGAATATATGATCACTTGATGAGAGGCTAACTGTGCGAGGCCACTTGAGAGGCCACTTTCTCAAATCATCAATAGCCTATAGTCGCACCATGCAGCCGATATATGTTTTGTTTTCTAAGACATTCTAAGGTTTGTATTATTCACAATTAAAGTTGCCCAATAACTCTACATCTAGCATATAGGACCTGTTTCAAATGAGCACTTTTACACTCAACGTAGCCACTTCATATGCGCACTCGCTCCATAATGGGAAAAATATAATTTCTATTTTTTTCAGCTAAGTTAAATTGTACTGAACAAAAATATAAATGTAACATGGGCACCCACTGGGGAGCCAGGCCCAGCCAATCAGAATGAGTTTTTCCGCACAAAAGGGATTTATTACAGACAGAAATAGTCCTCAGTTTCATCAGCTTTCTGGGTGGCTGGTTTTAGACAATAGTACAGGTGAAGAACCTGGATGTGGAGGTCCTGGGCTGGCATGGTTACACGTGCTCTGTAATTATGAGGCTGGTTGGACAAACTGCCAAATTCTATAAAAGGATGTTGGTCAAGAAATGAACATTCAATTCTCTGGCAACAGCTCTGGTGAACATTTCTGCAGTTAGCATGCTAATTGCACGCTCCCCAAAAACTTGAGACATACAGTGGGGAGAACAAGTATTTGATACCCTGCCGATGTTGCAGGTTTTCCTACTTACAAAGCATGTAGAGGTCTGTAATTTTTATCATAGGTACACTTCAACTGTGAGAGACGGAATCTAAAACAAAAATCCAGAAAATCACATTGTATGATTTTTAAGTAATTAATTTGAATTTTATTGCATAACATAAGTATTTGATACATCAGAAAAGCAGAACTTAATATTTGGTACAGAAACCTTTGTTTGCAATTACAGAGATCATACGTTTCCTGTAGTTCTTGACCAGGTTTGCACACACTGCAGCAGGGATTTTGGCCCACTCCTCCATACAGACCTTCTCCAGATCCTTCAGGTTTTGGGGCTGTCGCTGGGCAATACGGACTTTCAGCTCCCTCCAAAGATTTTCTATTGGGTTCAGGTCTGGAGACTGGCTAGGCCACTCCAGGACCTTGAGATGCTTCTTACGGAGCCACTCCTTAGTTGCCCTGGCCGTGTGTTTCGGGTCGTTGTCATGCTGGAAGACCCAGCCACGACCCATCTTCAATGCTCTTACTAAGGGAAGGAGGTTGTTGGCCAAGATCTCGCGATACATGGCCCCATCCATCCTCTCCTCAATACGGTGCAGTCTTTCTGTCCCCCTTGCAGAAAAGCATCCCCAAAGAATTATGTTTCTGCCTCCATGCTTCACGGTTGGGATGGTGTTCTTGGGGTTATACTCATCCTTCTTCTTCCTCCAAACACGGCGAGTGGAGTTTAGACCAAAAAGCTCTATTTTTGTCTCATCAGACCACATGACCTTCTCCCATTCCTCCTCTGGATCATCCAGATGGTCATTGGCAAACTTCAGACGGGCCTGGACATGCGCTGGCTTGAGCAGGGGTCCTTGCGTGCGCTGCAGGATTTTAATCCATGACGGCGTAGTGTGTTACTAATGGTTTTCTTCGAGACTGTGGTCCCAGCTCTCTTCAGGTCAATGACCAGGTCCTGCCGTGTAGTTCTGGGCTGATCCCTCACCTTCCTCATGATCATTGTTGCCCCACGACGTGAGATCTTGCATGGAGCCCCAAATAATTGCGCCAACAGTTGTTGCCTTCTCACCAAGCTGCTTGCCTATTGTGCTGTAGCCCTGTAGATACATATTTGTCAACCTATTCTCTCTTATCGCCTTTGTAGGGTCTCTAAAACCACACGAGACCTGTGTCACACAGTGGTACTGCGTTATTTGATAAGTACAAAACTCACATGACCTCCTGCTTTGGTGAGTTAGGCCTCGTTCTGTCTTATTTCCCATGTTTATTTTATTTATTTTTATTTAACCTTTATTTAATAACCAGGTAAGCTAGTTGAGAACAAGTTCTCATTTACAACTGCGACCTGGCCAAGATAAAGCAAAGCAGTGCGACAGAAACAACAACACAGAGTTACATGGAATAAACAAGTGTAGAGTCAATAACACAATAGGGGAAAAAAAGAAAGTCTATATACAGTGTGTGCAAATGGCATGAGGAGGTATGGTTATAAATAGGCCGTAGTAGCAAAGTAATTACAATTTAGCAGATTAACACTGGAGTGATAGATGAGCAGATGATGATGAGCAGATGATGGTGTGTAAGTATTGATACTGGTGTGCAAAAGAGCAGCAAACTAAATAAAAACAATATGGGGATGAGTTTGGTAGATTGGGTGGGCTATTTACAGATGGACTATGTACAGCTGCAGCGATCGGTTAGCTGCTCAGATAGCTGATGTTTAATGTTAATGAGGGAAATGTAAGTCTCCAGGTTCAGCGATTTTTGCAATTCGTTCCAGTCACTGGCAGCAGAGAACTGGAAGGAAAGGCGGCCAAAGGAGGTGTTGGCTTTGGGGATGACCAGTGAGATATACCTGCTTCAGCAGGTGCTACGGGTGGGTGTAGTTATCGTGACCAGTAAGCTGAGATAAGGCGGAGCTTTACCTACCATAGACTTGTAGATGACCTGGACCCAGGGGGTCTGGCGACGAATATGTAGCGAGGGCCAGCCGACTAGAGCATAGAGGTCGCAGTGGTGGGTGGTATAAGGCGCTTTGGTAACAAAACGGATGGCACTGTGATAGACTGCATTCAATTTGCTGAGTAGAGTGTTGGAGGATCGGTAGGATAGTCAGTTTTACTAGGGTACGTTTGGCGGCGTGAGTGAAGGAGGCTTTGTTGCGAAATAGGAAGCCGATTCTAGATTTGATTTTGGATTGGAGATGTTTGATATGAGTCTGGAAGGAGAGTTTACAGTCTAGCCAGACACCTAGGTATTTGTAGTTGTCCACGTATTCTAGGTCAGAACCGTCCAGAGTACTGATGCTAGTCGGGCGGGCAGCGAACGGTTGAAAAGCATGCATTTGGTTTTGCTAGCGTTTAAGAGCAGTTAGAGGCCACGGAAGGAGTGTTGTATGGCATTGAAGCTCGTTTTGAGGTTAGTTAACACAGTGTCCAAAGAAGGGCCAGATGTATACAGAATGGTGTCGTCTGCGTAGAGGTGGATCAGGGAATTACCCGCAGCAAGAGCGACATCGTTGATATATATAGAGAAAAGAGTCGTCCCGAGAATTGAACCCTGTGGTACCCCCATAGAGACTGCCAGAGGTCCGGACAACAGGCCCTCCGATTTTACACACTGAACTCTATCTGTGAAGTAGTTGGTGAACCAGGCGAGGCAGTCATTTGAGAAACCTAGGCTATTGAGTCTGCCGATAAGAATACGGTGATTGACAGAGTCGAAAGCCTTGGCCAGGTCGATGAAGACGGCTGCACAGTACTGTCTTTTATCAATGGCGGTTATGATATCGTTTAGTACCTTGAGCGTGGCTGAGGGGCACCCGTGACCAGCTCGTAAACCGGATTGCGCAGTGGAGAAGATATGGTGGGATTCGAAATGGTCAGTGATCTGTTTATTAACTTGGCTTTCAAAGACTTTAGAAAGGCAGGGCAGGATGGATATAGGTCTGTAACAGTTTGGGTCTAGAGTGTCACCCGCTTTGAAGGGGGGGATGACAGTGGCAGCTTTCCGATCTTTAGGGATCTCGGACGAAATGAGAGGTTGAACAGACTGGTAATAGGGGTTGCAACTATGACGGCGGATAATTTTAGAGAGGGTCCAGATTGTCTAGCCCAGCTGATTTGTACGGGTCCAGGTTTTGCAGCTCTTTCAGAACATCAGCGATCTGGATTTGGGTGAAGGAGAAGCTGGGGAGGCTCGGGCAAGTAGCTACGGGGGGGGGGTGGAGCTGTTGGCCGGGATTGGGGTAGCCAGGAGGAAAGCATGGCCAGCCGTAGAGAACTGCTCATTGAAATTTTCGATTATCATGGATTTATCGGTGGTGACCGTGTCTCCTAGCCTCAGTGCAGTGGGCAGCTGGGAGGAGGTGCTCTTGTGTGGTGTGGTGGAAATGGCACGAGTGCAGTCAATATGCATAGACACTGCAGGACTTCCAGCAAGCCTGATCCTGCTCTGTGTTGAAGCTTAGTAATAATCCTTGTGTCGATGAAGGATCTATGATTGAGTGACTAATGAGAACTCGGTTATTGTTTGTTGTCCAAAAACCTCAGAATTAATAGTCAGGATTAGGACGTGCTTCGACAGAGACAGAATGCCCCGTGGCACTTCTATTCTTTGGTCTTTCTCTCTTTTTCTCATTCTCTTTCTCTCCATCTACCTCTGCAAGTCTCAACTAGCAACAGAGGGCTGTGTGAGAGACGGCGAATCACCAGCAGTGTCTGGATGTGTATCCTAATGTAAAACAATATTATTGTATCAGTTGGCGATGCCGAAGCTAAGCGTGGGAGTCTTTTGCATATGGACTCATTGTTGCTCAACGACAGTAATTGATTAGTTTTGAGCAGGAAGTCTGCATTGTGGACTGTGTACATTCTATCATGTAGTGCACACCAGTAGGCCTTGGGCCAGTAACCGAAAGGTCGCTGGTTAAAATACCCGAGCCGACTAGTTGAAAAATCTGCCGATGTGCCTTTGAGCAAGGCACTTCACAATAATTGCTCCTGTAAGCCGCTCTGAATAAGAGCGTCAGCTAAATGACACGACGGTGGAAGGAGTTGGGTGTGGGGGATTCAGGAGAAGATGAGAATGAAGGGAACAAGACAGGAGGAGGAAAGTACAGGTGAGGATAGAGGGGGGGGGAGTAAGAATGAAAGGATATGAGACGTCTATGAATGAGGAGAGGACGGGGGTGGGTGGGAGAGGACAGGGAAAAGAGGGGTGGAGGAGTAGCAGCTGTGTGGGTAAGGTTAATGAGCACGCTCTTAGCCGTGTTAGACAGTGTTAGGGAGAGGCCTATCGTCTGAAGCATAATAACACAGCTAGGAGAGACAGAGGAGATCATTTACGCCCTCTTCACCGTTCACAACTCCCTCCGTCCTCCCTCAGTGGCACCTCGCACTGTGTGCGCGTGTGTGTGTGTGATTTAGAGTTGGGGCTGAGCCTGTGAAGGTGTTTTAATATTTCTCAACACACACACACAGAATCGGGCGCAAACACACACACGTACCCACGCGCACACGCACAGGCCTATCTGAAGTGTATCAGTACATTGACAGTTTAGCAGTGGAACACAGTGTACTGTTCTGTGGTCATTTGTCATCGTGGAAATCTCTGCATCCTATCTGCTCTCTCCACTCTCACCTCATTTCGCTTTCCTTGTGCTCTCTGTGAATTCTCCATTCCTCCCCTCTACACACTCTTTCCTGTTTCTACCCCCCCCCCCATCTATCTCTTCCAAACCGATAGAGTCCTTCCTGTCTTCTCTAGCCAGATACTAGATACAAGCTGTTACACAACTGTATAGTTGAGCTACAGCCCAAAGGCCACAGCCAAGAGGAACCACTGAGGGGAAAAGCTTTCAAAGAACTACTTTCAGAGTGAGTGTGTGTGTGCCTATCTGTGTGTGCGTGTGCGTGCGAGTTTTGGTGTTTGTGCGTCTGTGCACATATGTATTCACAGGGTCAGTGGGTACATGAAAAAGGATGGGAAATATCCCCTTCTCTTTCCCTCGTTTGGAATGCTGTCGCAGAATTGTATTGGAGTTTGAAGTTTCACACGTTTGATGCCGTAGATCATAGCAGCCAATAAAAATGACATTCTTGTTCCCAAAAGTTCTGGAAAGGATCAAGTGACATCACGTGTCTGTGGCAAAGTTGTGGTGTGCAGGCCAAAAATTTACTGAGCAGCTGAAGTCCTTCCTTGGAATGTTAACCTAAAATACTGAAAGGATGTTCAGGACCTCAGCTTGCTTACACGCTTTGGAGCAAGTGTCAGGGCACTGTGTGACAAAGATTAACAGCAACCAACCTGTCACAGCCTTATAGACCTGACATCAGCTGTCTCTGCAGCAGGTCCCTAATTGTAGTTAACCTCTTCTCTCTCTCTCTCTCTCTCTCTCTCTCTCTCTCTCTCTCTCTCTCTCTCTCTCTCTCTCTCCTCTCCTCTCCTCTCCTCTCCTCTCCTCTCCTCTCCTCTCCTCTCCTCTCCTCTCCTCTCCTCTCCTCTCCTCTCCTCTCCTCTCCTCTCCTCTCCTCTCCTCTCCTCTCCTCTCCTCTCCTCTCCTCTCCTCTCTCTCAGGAGGCTCATGTGTTTATCAGTGCTGAGAGTACTGAGGATGTCACGGAGGAGAAGATAGGCGCTGAGCTCAGTAAAGTCCGCCCCCAGACAGAGCAAGTCAGAAGAAGCTGTCGGTCCAAGGACACGGAGGAGACAGTGGTGAGTGCTCCTCCTGCAATACCATCTCTGTCCACAGGAGGGGGCGCTAACACCTGGACAAAACCCAGAACTGTGCTTCTACATGGAGGAGGGTCCCACACATTTAGATTCTCTCAGTTTGAATTTCTATCATGCATTGTACTTACTATATACTTACTGTATGTTTTGAATTTGTTTCATACTTGATCAATTATGAGTTACAAACAACCAAGGCTCCTTGCAAATAGCATAAGTTACAAACTGTGTCTTCCTATCTCTGTTGATAGGGCACTAACTACAGGAAGACTAACGCTGCCATGGAGATGAGACGGGCCAACAGAGACTCCTTCTGGGCACGTGCAGAGGTAGCCTACACAGAAACATAGTCACAGTTACCCTCATAGCTTTAGACAGTTTTCTAGTAATTCGTCAATGCAACAGGGTAAAAGTACTTGTCGTCTTTAATGTTCACATCACTTCACACCTTTTAATGTTCGCATTGTCAACTGTAATAAGTCTTCATCTATTGTGTTCCATCTTTCCCTCTCTCTCTCGCTCTCTCTCTCTCTCTCAGCGTGAGGAGGAAGAGAGGAAGGAGGAAGAGAGGAAGCGGACAGTGGAGGACAGACGCCGTTGGGAGAAAGAGAGAGTACTGAAGGAACGGAAAGAGGCTGACGAGAGAGAGAGGAAGATGAACGAGAAGCTACAGATGATCGAAGAGCAGAGGTCAGGACGTTGGGCGCACACACACACACACACACACACACACACACACACACACACACACACACACACACACCGACTCAAGACTTACTAACACATTCTCTGACTCAAGGGTACTCTCTTGTGTCACTATCAGGTATTTTAATGGGTTGTCAAAGTAAAGGCTACTTAAGGCTAATATCCCATGAGGTTTCTGACATCTCTGTATCTCCCAGGAGAATGCAGGCCCAGCTGGAGGCAGAAGTGAGGAAGCAGGAGAAATCAAGATGGGTGAGAGAAAGAACGAATGAGTGAGGAAGTTATTGGGCGACTCGAACTCTAGGTGTTTCTGACTTCTGAACTCTGTGTTTGCATGTATCTTTACTCTGAACTCTGTGTCTGACCTCTGACCTCTCTGTTGGTGTGTGACAGGAGCTGCAGCAGAGAGAGCATGAGGAGGACATGAGAGCTCGCTTGAGACGCAGCGAGTCCATCGAGAAAGCAGCAGTGAGTGTCTCTCCTACTCTTCCCTAAACACCTCACCTCTTGTTCATGTCATATGGTGTATCCCAACGCTCTGAAGTGGCTTCCTCTCCTTGTCTCCTGTCCTTCATCTGCACTGATCTGAAAACACAGGATAGGTCAAAAGGAATATGACCTATCATGGGAACCTGTCCACTTCTTTCACACCAGTGCAGATGAAGGAAAGGAAAGGAGGAGAAGAAGAGAGGAGATATCTTTAGACTATTGAGACCTAGCTGTAGTTTATTTTACATCATTCAGGCAAACATAGTGTGGTGTGATTCCTCTTTCTACCTGTAGGAGGCAGCAGTGCTGGTGTCACAGCGCTCCATGAACCCCAGAGAGTTCTTCAGACAGCTGTCATCATCATCGTCCCAAAGCCCATCCAGCCCCGGCTCCCCCCGCACAGGTACATTCACAGTGTGTCGGTGTGTCTGTTTGTTAATAAGCATTGGCCCAACCAAGGTGTGGCTCGTCTACCCAGTGTGTGATTATGAAGCCAGTCGCAGTCAATCGTGCATGAACCTAAACAACCATTATCTGTCTTGTTGCAGTGCATTTCTTCATTTTGGTCTTTCTTTCCCTCCCGCTCTCTCTCTCCACGAAGGCAAACCTCCATTAAGGCGGTACCAGCGTAGCCTGACTGACACAGCATTCATCTTTGGGAAATGGGACGGCCCCACTCCGACCTCCCCCCGCAGTCCAACATTGGTTTCACCCTTCTCCCGTGTCCCCTCCTCCCCCTTCCACCGCACCATGTCTCCACCCAGCACCAGCTTCCGCCCAATCATCTCTCCCCAGAGCCCCCGCGCCCCCCTGGTGTCCCCTCCCACATCACCCCTCCACTCCGCCCCTGCTGTCTCAGCCCGGCCTACCCTCCCATCAACCAGCCCCCAGTCTCAGCCCCCAACCCAGCCCTCTGCTCCCCCAGCCTCTCCAGGCCTCCTAGCCACCCTGACCCCCACCATTCCAGAGAACCAGCACCTGGCCCAGGTCCTGCCACCATCTCCCCCAGATACCCCTCCCCAGTCCCAGCCTGAGTGCTCCCCCTCTCCACTAGTCTCCCTGGAGCCTGCCCCAGCACCACAGCCTCCCACTGTCCCCCTGCCAGAGAGTCCACTGCAGCCAACAGGTAGGTCCTCATCTTACACACAGCCTACTGTAGAATGACCGATGGGGTCTGTCAAGCTGTTATAGATTGTGTTCTCAGTTTGCCATGACTGTACTTAAAACCACAATGGTTCATTGTCTCCAATCCAGAGCAGTACACAGCCGTACAAGCCGTACTGGTGGAGGAAGAGGAAGATGAGGAAGAACAGGCAGAGCCTGAGCCCAGTGTTGAGAATAGAGAGCCAAGCCCAAACATGGAGGAGGAAGAGGAGGGCTCAACACCAGATTCAGACTCTTTGTCAGTGCAGGAGCCTGTGGTGGAGGACCAATCAGATGACAGCCAGGCCTCTGCTAAGCCAGTTCTGGTGGAGCTTTCAGAAGAGGATGAGGAGCCAGCTGTCACAGGTAAAGTACTTTGTTTTGTATCTTGTACAGGCCTGTCCTGTTATACAAATACAACAATTAAAAGAGAAGAAGAGTGAGGAGTTTTATGTTTAAGACGGTTGCGCAAAGGGTGTCTGACACAACTAACACAATCTCACCAATGTCTTGTTATGTTCAGATGCAGAGGTTATTCTTCAGCCAATCACACAGGAGGTTGTGGTTCCATCCACCAATGGGGTGAGAGACGAGGGGGAGTTGGTGGAACACAATGGTACAGGTATGTTACCCCCGCTCACCCATTTAGTTATCTCTACTCTACGCTAGCCTACATTGCCCAAGTAGCTCTCAAACGGAATGAACCTTTATATTGATGAGATAACGTGCAATAGACATACCGGTATGCTATGTTACAATTTCCTATCCTTTTCCAGAAATCCTCTTCTTCGTGGATTTTTAAGATCATTTTTAAGATCTTTAAGAAGGGGTTTGAAAGACTACACACTTGCTTGTTTCATAGGGAATGAGACCCCTCATGTTTCCTCTTTTCCAGAACGATCCATCAGTCCACCCGAAAGGGACCAAGATACTCCGGAGTTGGCAGTTTGTTTCGAGGATGACATTGAGGGGGACTTTGTCGAAGAGAATGAGGACCAGGAGATTTCAGAGAATGGGAAAGAGGTACGGAATGGAACACAACCAACAAAGTAATATGGCCTCTGTCCCCTGCCATGCCATCATGTTTACTACTGTGCTTCAAATCTAGTCCAGGAACAGGACTGAAGAATGACTCATTTAATATGAATGCCATGTCGATGAGAACCAAGAGAGGGCTCTACCATAGGAAAAATTGAAATTTATCTCAGACAGTGTGATAGTTTTTCTCTGTTTCTTTCAGATTTCCCCAGATAGACAGATGTGTGTTCGAGCTCTCTATGACTACCAAGCAGGTCAGTCCCCGGTGTAACTCATGCCATGGACCACATACGCACCTATCCGCGCTACGATGCTCACTGAGCGTGTTAAACCTCGCTTTCTCTTTTTTTTTTCCCACAGAGGACGAATCAGAGATCTCCTTTGAGCCAGGTGACATCATACGTGATGTGGAAACGGTGGACAAGGCCTGGTGGCGGGGCTTCAGTAAAGATGGACGCCTGGGACTCTTCCCAGCCAATTACGTGGAGACCATCTAGACACACACACACACACACACACACACACCACACAGACACACACACACTCAGGGACTGAACACTCATTCCCCTACAGTGAAACCACCATAGTATACATGCTGCATACATAGACCCCTTAACTTCAATAGACACATTGGACAACTTCCATTGGATTCCATGCGATAATTTTATCCCCTTTCGACTCGGCTGTGTTGTGGGGGAAGCCAATGTCTCCTGTTCTAACCACTGGCAGACTCCGAGCTGGCAGAAACGCACAGTTGTGGACGAGCAAGATCCCCCCCCCCCCCCTTTCCTTCACTCCACAAGGAGGAGGACTGGGAAAGAGAGGGACCACCAGATGGGATGTCTGCAGGCTCAATGAGTCCCTCTTATTACAACCTAATATTCTGATGATTGTTGTTACTGTCTGTTACAGCATACTGTCTGTGTGGATGTGTCATTCCCTTGGTACGTTTAACAGCGTTTTCCATGTTACTGAACTGAAACGTAAGGGACTGTCTTTTTTTGTTTCTGTGTTGGTGTTATTTTATGTGTGCATAGTCTGTGTTTTATCTACACCTTTCTTTTTTTTAAATCCAAGCAGCATGGTGTTCCTATATCTGATACTAATTGATAGCATTGTGCTAATTTCACATAAACGAAAAATGCTACTTGTAAATCAAACTGTCTCTTTGAAGTGAGAGCTTGTTAGTCATTAAGTCTTAATACACTTCTCTTGTACATAAGAACGTATAGTGACATGCATTTTGGTTTATTTTGCTTTGTCATTCTACAAGTGTGTCATGGTTTGTGTTCCTTGGATTTACTCCACATTTACAAATAGTAGCCTATACCATTTACAAACTCATAATACTCTTAACCTCTAGCTCATATATATTACAGGTGTCGTTAGTGTTTGTTCCTACATTAAAATACAAATGCTATTTTAAAGGTATATTTCTTTATTCGTGAAAACAGCATACAAAGCATGAAACGTGAAGTAGAAAGTAACTTTACATAATGCATATTGTACAGTTTTTCTTTTAAACAACCAACAGGGAAACACTACTACAAGTTCCTTTGTAATCACAGAAACCTAGACGTGATGTTGGAACAAGAATTCTCTTTTTTTTTTCTCCTTCTAATTTAATGGAGCTGAACAAAAACATCCATTATGTATTTTTCCCCATAATAATCAGCTTTGTGCCATTTTTTAAAAAAACGTAAAACACTTGCACATATTCATGAGAAATTGTGTTTTTTATATTCTGAAAAATACAATGGCTGTGTACATATAAATCATTTTGCAGAGTTGTCTTTTACCAGGTAACATACTGTACATTAGCCTCACATGTTTGACTGAGGCTAATGTACAGTCCACACAGTGGACATTTACTTGATTATTGATCAATTTACACCTTCAAACTTTCCTCACAGGACCAGAGAAGTAAGGGTGAGACGCACTCATTCGGCCATCATTCGGCCATCCAAATCCTTCGGCATCGTTAGTCCATATTCTGTGTCCAAAATGACGCCGTCCACCTGAGCAGTCAGTCTGTACCACACAACCCTGTCAGACTCGGTAGGATTAGAGTTCCAGGCGGGAGCAACCTATTTTTTAGTCTGATAATAACTCTGTGATGGGCTCAGACTTGGGGCAGACCAACAGCACATAATCTAACCTTTGAACTGAGGTGGGTTCAACGGGGAAAAGGTTCCCAAATGGTTGCGAACCTTGGTTGAACTCACCTCTGTTACTGTCATAAACGACTCTGTATTCACACGACACTCATAATGCCCTGTGTGGTTGAGCATCAATGAGGAAATAAATAGGGAGGAGATCCCTAACACATATGTAAACACAAATCTGTCCCTCCGATACCAGGCAACTGTAAACGCAAAGTCGTCTATGGGAAGGTTAGGGATGTGGAGAGAGGTGCTTTTCTCAGCCAGCTGCACCCGGCTACCTACGTCCTCCTTAAGGTTCGCCCTAGATCTGCCCATTGGCCAAAAACCTGCCTGGTACTATCAAACTCATGTTGTCCCCACTCCTTGCACCCTTACACTGCAGGTGTAATGTCTCTCCTGTATGAACATGCAGTAGTGGTTTATAGTTTAAATCTCTGCAAACGGTGAGCGGTATTGTGTGCTGCAATGACCAACTAGGTCCCCTGCAGAGTCTGAGTGAGATTATGGATCTGTATTTTCCTGGTAGATCATTTTAGTCGACCCTTTAAACCAGCAGCCAGCATGAAATTCTCAGATGAAGGTTTAGAAATGTTCCACAGCAACATGCCTTCTTTAGTTTTGTACTTGAAAATCAAACAGTTGCCAATCAGTGGAAATAACTCGGCAGTGAAGCGGGAAGAAACATCACCTTCCGCCACAATCTCATTGAATTCTTGGTCTGCATGGATGGTTTTCTTCAGGAAAGCAAGTAGTAGAATGCTGAGCTTTACGATTGAAGCCATTATGTTCCAAGATTCTGTGCACTGCTTGTACACACTCTGTCTCTGCCTCTGTGTAAGACGGTCAATGACTTCATATGTACTTTCCCTCAATCTTTGTCGTATATGATGCAGGGATGGCGACCTTAATATTGAACTATATCTACTCATCTCTTTTCCTCTGAATCGTTGAGAGCGAGAGATTGTTAGGAAGGTCACAGAAGTGTTAAATGTCACAGATTAAACATATGGATGATGGGTGGAAATAAACACTTTCATATATAAAAAAGAGCACTTTTTAATGCTCTCAATCACGTAACTTGGAGTCATGGATGGCAACCTCATACTAACAGTTTCATCTCATTGGGCTGAATCCTAAACCTTTTAGGTTCACACTAGGGATTAATAGTTTCAATACCGGGAATAATTCATATTTACCCCGAAAGGCCCTGGAAATACAGCCAAAAAATCAGTTGTGCTCATTTAAAGCATTTAAAATCAAGATATGGTCACTATTCCAGGATTCTCCCAAAATAAAATTGTTGCTGCGTCACATTTCCGGCATGGCTGCACCACTATGTAAAGATTTTACAGCTCGGAAACTGATATTTATACTGAACAAAAATATAAACACAACATGCAACAATTCCAATGATTTTACTGAGTTACGGGTCATATAAGGAAATCAGTCAATATAAATCAAATAATTAGGCCCTAATCTATGGATTTTACGTCAGCCATGGGTGGGCCTGGGAGGGCATAGGGCCACCCACTTGGGAGCCAGGCCCAGCCAATCAGAATGAGCTTTTCCCCACAAAAGGGCTTTATTACAGACAGAAATACGCCTCAGTTTCATCATTTGTTCAGGTGACTGATCCCGCAGGGGAAGAAGACGGATGTAGAGGTCCTGGGCTGGCATGGTAACACGTGGTCTGCGGTTGTGGTGCTGGTTGGATGTACTGCCAAATTCTCTAAACCAATGTTGGAGGTGGCTTATGGTAGAGACATGAACATTCAATTCTCTGGCAACAGCTCTGTTGGACATTCCTCCAGTCAGCATGCCAATTGAGCGCTACGTCAAAATTTGAGAAGTCTGTGGCATTGTGTTGTGTGACAAAACTGCACATTTAAGAGTGCCATTTTACTGTCCCCATATAAACTTTGTAATGGCTGTCAAACAAAAGTCAAATGACCAAAATTGCTAAGCTTGCTAGATAACCTCCAACGAATGACAGATTATCTCCTATTGGCAAAATCGAGATGATGATTATACAGATAGCAGATCAGCTCATGAATAATGATGAGATGAAGAGAGGAAATTGTTTAAATATCAAGGTATCTTAATGGGGACCAACTCTGTTTTAAAAAAATTGAGAATTCTCCACCGAAGCTCTCATATGGGCAGCAATTATGAGACAGCTCAGAGAAGCGGGGGAAATGTTATAGCCATATTATCACATGCATAGGTGAGACGTGCTTTGATAATGCAATCTATGGATTACAGAATAAAGTTAGGAATTTTCAGGATTTGGGTGGGCTAGGAACAATAGGAAAATATCCTAGGCTCTACTATATAAAAGGCTATAAAGCTTCTACGTGAGTCAATAGATACATAATAGGCTACAGTTGATTTAGGCTACATAATTGCATGGTAAATGTTTCGGATCAGTGATAGATCAGTGACCACTTGTCCAGCCAGAAATCAATTAACCAAATATATAGACAGATTCAGTGAAACCAAATCACATTGATCAATGGTTGAGGTCAGGCCTCTGTGCAGCCAGTCAAGTTCTTCCACACCGATCTCAAAAAAACATTTCTGTATAGACCTCGCTTTGTGCATGGGGGCATTGTCATGCTGAAACAGGAAAGGGCCTTCCCCAAACTGTTGCCACAAAGTTGGAAGCACAGAATCGTCTAGAATGTCATTGTATGCTGTAGCGTTAAGATTTCCCTTCACTGGAACTAAGGGGCCACTCCAGTTTACACCACTTTACACCACTCCAGCCGACGCTTAGCATTGCGCATGGTGATCTTAGGCTTGTGTGAGGCTGCTCGGCCATGGAAACCTATTTCATGAAGCTCCCGACAAACAGTTATTGCACTCACTCGGTAGTGAGTAATGCAACCGAGGACAGACAACCGAGGACAGATTTTTACATGCTACGCGTTTCTTCACTCAGCAGTCCTGTTCTGTGAGCTTGTCTCGGCTAAGCAGTTGTTGCTCCAAGACGTTTCCACTTCACAAATATAGCACTTACAGTTAACCGGGTAGGCTCTAGCAGGCCAGAAATGTTATAAACTGACGTGTTGGAAAGGTGGCATCCTATGACGTGCCACGTTGAAAGTCACTGAGTTCTTCAGTACAGGCCATTGTACTGCCAATGTTTGTCTATGGAGGTTGCGTGGCTATGTACTCGCTTTTATACACCTGTCAGCATCAGGTGTGTGGCAAAAATAGCTGAATCCATTAATTTCAATGGGTGTCCACATACGTTTGGCCATGAAGTGTGTGAGCAAACTAGAATAAAGATCATTAGCATTCACCTCAATTTTAGCTAACATTTTCCAGCCTAATTGTTAGCAAAAATGCAAACAAAGATCGAGTGAAAACATAAATCTGGCATTGATCGATTTATCTATAGGAGTCCACCATGCTTGTCTCAAAGGAGCACGATGCAATGGCACTGTCCCAGAATTGATAACCTAGGTGACCACACAAGACTACTGCTTTAAATTAGTATAACGGTTGGATAGCCTATAACTTTGGGTGTTTCAGTATAAGCAAGAATTTGATACATGCCTTCAATTGCATTAGCCTACTTTATTCCAAAATGTTCATAATTTAGTTGATCATAACTAAGGTGAGTTTACCTTCTTGCCTCTGCTGCGATGTTCTCAACACCAGTTTAAATCAATATAGCCTAGTGATCTAGAAATCTGGCCTTTTTTAGGATTCAGGCTCATTCAATATCTGTTATGTCGGATCAGGCCCGGGCTTGGACCGAGATAGAACTTTCAGTTCTGATGAGAACTCTAAACTGCATTCAGGTCGTGTGCAGTCCGGCAGTGCTGAACATGTTGTGGATTTGCATTTGTGCGACATTGGAGGAAAATGTTGTAATTTCCCATTTCTTGCATTTTATTTTTCTGGGAAATCTGAAGAGTGGTCCCGGGACAGTCCCGGTTGCCAGAGTACCGGTTACCAGTTCACACCAGCAACTTGAATTACAACAAGGCTATAAAACGTTGAACTCATGGATTTCTGGTTCCGATCAGAAGCCTCCTCCTGAAGGGGGTTTTGTTGTGTGATTGCATATGATATGTACAGTTGAAGTCAGAAGTTTACATAAACTTTAGTCAAATACATTTCACAAGTTCTGACATTAATCCTAGTAAAAATTCCCTGTCTTAGGTCAGTTAGGATCACCACTTTATTTTAAGAATGTGAAATGTCAGAATAATAGTAGATAGAATGATTTATTTCAGCTTTTATTTCTTTCATCACATTCCCAGTGGGTCAGAAGTTTACATACACTCAATTAGTATTTGGTAGCATTGCCTTTAAATTGTTTAACTTGGGTCAAACGTTTCGGATAGCCTTCCACAAGCTTCCCACAATAAGTTGGGTGAATTTTAGCCCATTCCTCCTGACAGAGCTGGTGTAACTGAATCAGATTTGTAAGCCTCCTTGCTCGCACACACTTTTTCAGTTCTGCCCACACATTTTCTATAGGATTGAGGTTAGGGCTTTGTGATGGCAGCTCTAATACCTTGACTTTGTTGTCCTTACGCCATTTTTCCACAACTTTGGAAGTATGCTTGGGGTCATTGTCCATTTGGAAGACCCATTTGCGACCAAGCTTTAACTTCCTGACTAATGTCTTGAGATGTTGCTTCAATATATCCACATAATTTTCCACCCTCCGGATGCCATCTATTTTGTGAAGTGCACCAGTACCTCCTGCAGCAAAGCACCCCACAACATGATGCTACCACCCCCCGTGCTTCACGGTTGGGATGGTGTTCTTTGGCTTGTAAGCGTCCCCCTTTTTCCTCCAAACATTGTGATGTCATTATGGCCAAACAGTTCCATTTTTGTTTCATCAGACCAGAGGACATTTCTCCAAAAAGTACAATCTTTGTCCCCATGTGCAGTTGCAAACCGTAGTCTGGCTTTTTTGTGGTGGTTTTGGAGCAGTGGCTTCTTCCTTGCTGAGCGGCCTTTCAGGTTATGTCGATATAGGACTCGTTTTACTGTGGATATAGATACTTTTGCACCTGTTTCCTCAGCATCTTCACAAGGTCCTTTGCTGTTGTTCCGGGATTGATGTGCACTTTTCGCACCAAATGTAACGGCAGCCTTCCCTCTCGTCACGAGAAGAGAGGGTGTAACAGGGATCGGACCAACACGCAGCGTAGCCAGTGCTCAACATGTTTAATACCAACGATAAAACAGTGAACACTTAACACGATACAAAATAACAAAATGTGGCAAACCGATACAACCCTATCTGGTGCAGAGAAAACACAAAGACAGGAAACAACCACCCACAAACCCCAACACAAAACAAGCCACCTATATATGATTAATTAGAAGAGGGAGTGGTTACCAAATTGGACACACCTAGTAAGTAATAATATACACATTAAAAGGTGAAATACTGTAGCTATGTTATCATAAGCATACAACTCCAAGCTAGAAGTATCAGAACACTTAGAAAGGTAGTTCTAACCTTAAATATGACTGGGAGAAGTGTCTAGAATAAGAAAGCAATATATTCCATAGTACACTAGAACACAGCAAAACATGAACAACAGTCTATACATAGCTGAGGGCAATTGAGCAAAATGTCCACTAGATGACAGCAAATGGACCTATCACGACCCTACAGGAAGGGTGAGAAATCCATATCTTCATTTAAACCAGGGTATTTAGTGGCCTGTAGTTTGTAAATCCCCAAACTTTCCCTTTGGTTTAACTATTTAAGACGGTCCCCTTTTCTAATAGAGGCCGGAATATGATCAATACCCATAGCTTGTAGGGAGGCAGGGTTGCCATGGTGTAAGGACTTGTAGTGCCTTGCCATGGGGTAGTTTTCATTGCCTACCCGTATGGCGTACTTGTATTCCGCCAAGCGATCTTGAAGGCGTCTCTTTGTCCGTCCAATGTAGAACACCTTGCACTGTGGACATTCCAATCTATAGATGACATGAGTGGTTTTGCAGTTAATGAAATGCTTGACGTAATACTCCATTTTAGAATCTGTGTCAACAAAATACTTTTTCTGTGCAATATTTCTGCAATGGTTGCACTGGTTACATTTAAAAGAGCCCTTGGGTTTGTGGTCAAGCCAAGTTTTTTGAGAGTCACCCGGAAGATAACTGTGGACTAATTTGTCATTTAGGGTAGGACATCTCTTAAAGCTTATGACTGGTGGTTCAGGAAAGACTTGGCGTAGTAGCGTATCACTTTGGATGATTCCCCAATTATTTTTAATGATTCTTTTAATGTTCTCTGCTTCAGTGCTGTATTTTGTAACAAAATTCACTCTCTCTGATGTATCACGAGGCACTCCTCTTCGTAACAAGTTCTCTCTGTCAAGTAATCCAGCCCTTATACCTGCATCTTTCAGGACCTGAACGTTGTAGCCACGATCCAAAAAGCGATTCTCCAATTCAGCAGATTTGACACTGTAGTCTGTTTCCTGATCGCAAATTCTGCGGACTCTTTGGAATTGGCCATATGGAATATTCTCTTTTAGCCTTTTGGGGTGAAAGCTGTCTGCCCTCAGAATGGTATTCCCATCTGTAGGCTTCCTAAAGATTGATGTGTGCAAACAACCTTTGTCATTTTTACTAATGTCGAGGTCCAAAAAATGAATGTTATCCTTGCTGTATTCCATAGTTAGTTTGATATTAGGGTTAATGCTGTTAAGGTATTGGTGGAAGGAAATAAGTTCATCTTCTGAGCCGGACCAAAACAGGCAAACATCTTCAATATAGCGTCCCCACCATATAATCCGGTCAAAGAAATGGTTATTAGAAGGATCCAAAATGAAGTCATTTTCCCATTTACCCAAGTACAAACCAGCGTAGGAAGGGCTGTAGCAAGCTCCCATGGCACATCCTTTGACCTGTTTAAAAATACAGTCCTGGAAGATAAAGATGTTATGATTAAGAGTCCATTCAGTCAGTGATACAATGAATTCTGTAGGAGGCATCTCAGTTTCAGTCCGGGTACTCAAGAAATGGTGCATCGCTGCCAAACCTTGTTGATGCTCAATGGTGACTAAAAAGGAAGCTGTACCTCTATTGTTCAATTCCTTAATTTTGTTCAACACATCTGTGGTATCTTGAAGATAGGCTGGAAGTGACATCAGTAAAGGCTTAATAAAGTAATCAATGTACTTAGAGATGGGTTCTGTCAGACTTTCATTACCACTAATGACTGGTCTGCCTGGGGGATTTTCAAGATTTTATGTGGATTTTTGGAAGAAGGTAAAAAGAAGCCATACGCGGACTGCCATTGAAAAGAAATTTGAACTCATAGTCTGAAATGTAACCATTTTCCTTAGCTTCTGTGAGGATCCCTTTCAATTCCGTTTTCAGGTCCTCTGTAGGGTTGAAGGTAAGAGATTGGTAGAATTCGTAATTGTCTAATTGACGGTAGGCTTCTGTCACATATTTGTCTTTACACCACACTACTGTAGCACCACCTTTGTCTGCTTTTTTAATCACAAACCGTTCATTTTTTTATTTCCTAATAGCTGTTCTAAGATGGCAACGCAGCGTGAATGCACATGTGGAAATTGAATATCAACAGGGAAACTGTCAGCGGTTGTAATTGATTAACGTTTTATTAAAAAGTATGGATTTCAGCAAACAAAGTCGCGCATCAACAAAGGACAAACATAGGTACAGGGAAGGTTTAAGAATGCATTTTTTAGTATAGACGCATAGCTGGGCGCAGCCAAGACAACCTGAGCATCCAACGAACTTAAAGCTGGATCTATCTTTTTTTTTAGCCGACAAATCACGACTTTACAGCAAATGTATATATTTTTATTATTTTATTTTTTCTTGCCAGCAAATGTAAACAAAGGTGTTTGAGGACAGAGGGACGTCAGTTCGTTGTCAAGCCAACGCGCCAACAATTTTGTCGCAGCTTTTTAACGTCATCATTATTTAGGAACGTAAGCGACGCACGTTGCTTCGCTTCAGTAAAAACCCAACAATCAAAGCTGTGAGAGCAGCCACATTTCTGCGTATTCATGGCAAATGGGTGTAAAGATATGCTTTTTGCCCGTGGAGCTGGACAAGTAAGTTATAATTTATATAGTTACTCAGTAAATAGATAACTGCGTAGATTGGTTTGCTAACTAGTAGCTATTGTTGAATTTAAGCTAATGGTTGCAGATTCGCTAGATACCAACTAAGTTAGCCACCTAGCTAACGTGAGATAGATAGCGAGCTACTCGATAGCACCGGACTTTTAGTGTTAGCAGCACAGATGTAGGGTTAATTTTCATAATCTTTGGTGTTAGTGGGAACAAGTCAGATTGCCAGTTGATATGCCAGCATCAGTCACTAAAAAGACTGATGGCCAATTCCAAATGTAGTTAGCGGGAACCAGGAAGGTCACGTAGCATTGGATATGTTTTACTATCTAGCAATTACCTGCTAGTTAGCTTGGCCACCTAGTTATGACACATTTATTATGCAGCTATGAATATTGAGCAGTGCATCACGACAAGCTAGATGGAATATTGGCTAGCAAGTAGAAAGCATAATGTAAGGGATGGATCGAAATGTACAGAATGCGTACCTGGAGGAAAATGGGTCATGCTTTTTCAATTTCAGTCAAGGGGAGGGTCATGTAATTTATAATTTTATAAAATTTCAATATTTCTCAGTGTTTTAGAATGAGTTGCTTATTAGGCTATATATCGATGTGTGCCAGATGCTGCCCCTCATCTCTGATTCTCCGCGGGGCGCGATATCAAGAGCGCCTATAGGCTATTTAGTGTGGTCTCAATGAAATGATCTATAGGCTACGAAGTGCATGCTCGGGAGAATTACAGCGCATAGATATGTATAAGATAGCTGCTGGGATGGTGTAAATACAACTGGGCTGCATTACACTGCTATGGATATTCCAATCCTGATATTCCAATCTGCTCTTGCTGATCAACAACTTTTTGTGTGCTGCCTAACTCGTGGCTGTGCTGTATAGTCCTATGGTGGCAGTGCAGGAGGAGCGTCAAAGGTTTCTTCCCCCCCAAAATATGTCATTAGGCCTATGCGCTATGTATGTTCTGCTCAGTTTGAGAAGGAGTGCGCAACGATGAGATGGAGGACCCGAGGTCAACTTTGATAGCTTGCCACTACTATAATAGTTTTGTATTAAAAACAATATGTTTATTACCCATTATGTATTTTTCTGAGTTAATGACCTCACAATAAGCCAGATGTAAGTAACTTACATTTTGGTGCTGAAGATTCAAACAGCATCGCTGCACAATCGATCTGAAATGGACAGCTCGTGGTGCTGAAAGTAAGCAAATTTGAGTCGGCTAAATTAATTTCAACCATCTTCATTTTAATTATACTTTACTAACAACAAGAGGGCTTTGTGTTGGGGCCTATTTCATCCTATTTAAGAAGTAGGTCATGTAATTAGCTACGTTACATGCCCATAGAGAGAGCATTGCATTGTAGATTTTGTAGTCGACTTGAGCTGCAACAGATTTCCACAACGATTTTCTGTTTTGCTACCAACCATATTATAAGGTCAAATTGAAACATTTGTTCACAAAAAATACTGTTCTCGCATATTAGTGTTATTCAACACCCTAAATTAAAGGAATGAGTGGGTTTGGGTCTATTTTACATTAAGGAACCTTCTAACTTATGTAACCATACCAACCGTAACATATCACGCTAATTTGAGTATCCCTGATTTACATTTACTGTGTTACGTCTAGTCTATGAGACCAGCCGGGGAAAGACGTGACTGATGCATACGGGAATATCATTGTTTTGTTTCTTTGACATTCAGAGGCTGAGATACAACCTTTGATAGCAGAGGAAACAAAAAAATAGGCTTTGCTTGGAAAGTAATTTAATTTGGTTCACTACCAATTGATTAAAGAGACCTTTTAGGGAAACACTTGACACCTTCTCTCGTTGGGTTAAGCCACGGAAGAAGAGTAGCCAGCAGTTAAAGTTGGCATTTTTCTGCGTCGGTAGGCCTTCTCTGTCTGGTAGGCCTTCTCTGTCTGGTAGGCCTTCACTGTCTGGTAGGCCTTCTCTGTCTGGTAGGCCTAACTTTTGAAAGTGCCATACTCAGATCCTTAATGACTTCTCAGATTGAATTATTTGCAAACAGGGACAGCTTCGTTGCAAACAAGGCACACTGATTTGGCGTCGGAGAAATATAAGATGAACACGCAAGCCTATACCGCTGTCCATTCTTAGCCTGTAATTTCAGTCATTTGTGTGATATTAAAAAATATTCTGCTTATATGTGAAATGATGGCAAATTGCATGAAATGTTTCTAAAAGGCAATTTTTTTCTCAAACCTGCAAATACGACGATAGATTCATGCGACGCTTTTTACTATAAAGGAGATCTTTCCACCCCTACTGTTGTCCACGGTGGTCTGCGAAGCCACAACAGTTTTCTCCGTGTAACCCTTATTATAAATAACGTTCTTACTCTAAGTTTCTCAGATGATTGACTGATTAATCTAATTGTATTTTTCTCCTAGAGTGATGATTCTGACATCTGGGATGACACTGCACTGATAAAGGCCTACGACAAAGCAGTCGCGTCATTTAAGGTGCCTCTACAGTGTTGTTATAGCATTCTGTTGACTGTGTTCTTCTTTTCCTCATACGGATTGATAATTGGGTTGAGAAACATGCATCGGCATCATGCCGTTACACAGCTACGGTTTGTGCATTATGGTAGGCAAACACGCCTCCTAAAGTAGCGTCTCAGAAAAGTATCCTTGAAAATGTTCTGTTATCCCTCTGACGTCACGGTCCTTTTTTCACCATTGATCTTGACGTGTCAGACTGCCCTGAAGGATGAGGAGGACACGACAATCTCAAAGAAAGACAACCCTGGCAAGAAACGGAAAAACCACAAAAAGAACCGCAGCAGAAAGAGAAGCGGTGCTCCTTCCGATAAAGAGGTAGGTACTGCCCAATAATACAAATACTGTTAAATGAAAGGGTCTAGCCTGACAGATGTACCACAATTATCGTGTTGCAGTGGCAAGTCGGCGAGCCCTGCTGTGCCTACTGGTCTGAAGACGGCAAGCTTTACGCTGCCACCATCTCCTCCATAGACGAGAAGAGGGGCACCTGTATAGTTGTGTTCACAGACTATGGGAACGAGGAGGAGCTGAACCTCCGAGACCTTCTGACTGAGAGCTCCGAGGTAGAGGAGGAAGCCCCCGACAAGGTACGCTAAGGATGTTTGTAAAGATGACCCTAGGTGTATGATTGGTTTTGTAACTACTGACGGTTAGCCTGGTGGAACTAGCCTGATCGCTGCATTCACCATTCTGTTTTTACTGCACGTGAAGTGAAATAGAATGGTGAACTCAGCAGTCAGGCTAGTGGACACTGGACAGTCAGTTTCCGTTCACGGATTGGAGAGAAGGGGTTTAGGCATAGAAGTCAGACCTCAATTCCTTTTGAATGGGGACATTTTTTGGAGTGTTCTTATTTCTCTCTCTGTATTGCAGGTTAAAGAAGCAGAGTCTTCTACAAAGGAGAGCGATAGGTCGTCCGCCCCACACCCTCACAGTCACGCGCCACGCTCTAAACCTAAATCCAAATCCCCCAAAGTACCTCCGATGTGGGGTCCAGGTTTCCCTGGCTTTCCCCCAGGTGCCCCTCCCATGCCTGGCTTCAGAACGGTAAGTAGACCCTAATTGTAGGTTGTCAGTCGCTATTCATCCGTGCATTACTTCTTAACGTACGAAAAGCACCAACACATTTTGGTGAACTTTTGCTTTAACTTTCATTTGGAAGTTGCTTGACAGGCAGAGGGTCATTTGAAACTTGACATCTTGTATGTGTGGATGGAATAAATCCTATATTTGACAACGGAGTGTGCATATTGAAGAGTGTTCTTCTGTCTACAGGGAGACTCTAGACGACCTGGGGCCTCCGGGCCTGCCCCTCCGGGATGGCCTCCCATGACGGCCTCTGGGCCACCGGTAAGGTAGCTTCTAGAGCACAGAAATATTCTCTGGCATTTGAACTGTTGCCTGTAGAGATCAGACTCTATTCTCATATCGTATGGCGCTTATTGAGCAGTGTCGCCGGTACATTTCTTCATGCAACGTTCTGAAAGAGGCACCAGTCTGAACACAGTTGTTTTGTCTCTTATCAGATGATCCCTCCCCCTCCCCCCATGAGTCCAGACGGAGAGGACGATGAGGCCTTGGGAAGTATGCTGATCGCCTGGTACATGAGTGGATACCACACCGGATACTACATGGTACAGTTACATGCCATCCGCATCATGTCTTGCATGCTGTAGATGAGACAGTAATTGCTTATTACTGATGGTTAAGTTGAATAATTCACTGTCTAATACGCATAGGGGCATCTACATGGATACACGTTCTGTTCTTATTTTATATCTCTGGTTTGTTTTTGTTCTACCTTTTTGTTATTTTTAGTATTACATTGTTATTCATTGCTGCGTTGTTGGGGTTAAAGCTGGCAAGAAAAGCATTTCACTGTACTTGTGCACGTGACATTAAAACTTGACGAATCTGGAGCACGGTTCCATGGATCGCGTGAAGATTGATCGGAAATACATTTTTAGTTCAATGCCAGGTGTAAACGGGTTTTCCGACGCAAAAGGAAGTCTGTGCCTAAGTTGCTTCTTTTCTTTTCCGTTATAGGGGTTAAAGCAAGGCCGCAAAGAAGCTGCTGGAAAGAAGGCTCACCACAAGTGAAGGGGACTTCGTCCTTACCTGGTAAATAAATTATAAATAGGAGTTTTTTAGTCATTTACTAAGCTGACTTACTTTAGTGTTTTTTTTTATTGTGTTGTAGCCATTACCTGCTCGGAACGGGTTCCATTGAATTCTTTCTTGACCGACTTGCATGAGCCTCCGATGTTTCGATTGCCACTTTGTGGAAAGAATATAATTATCTTGCCATTTCAGACAACCGTCAACTAATATCTTCAAAACGTTTGTGTTCATCCCGCCACGAAAAGAATGACCTTTGTGTTCTGCTGCGGGTCCTAGGTGTTTGTCTCCATCCCAGATGCAGAGGACTGGAGTGCTGTGAATGAATTGTGACGTGTGTGAATGAACTCTTTGTTTCAAAGCCTCCATGTGTTTCGGGGGTTAAGTTTTGTATTCTTTGTAAATAAACCCAAATAAAGGATCTTAGCTCACAATTTGCTGTTACAATGTGACCTTTTATTCTGTTTAATACATGTGAATATTCAATTAGTTGATCTCGCACATGGAAAGTTACGACGTTTCGTTCTTTATATTTGTTGAGGGCATTGAGATACAGGGCCTGCGAGATCGTACGATCGGAGAGGATGAGGCAAAGCGAGCTGAATTGACCTATAAAAAAAAATGGTCCACGTGAGATCACGCCCTTTTTTGTATGGAGGTTTATGAGAGAGTGTCAAATTACATGAGGCTTATTTGATCGAATGTAAGTTTTGTAATGTTTAGGCTGTTACAAATGTACTGATATAAGTAGATGTGCCTGGCATTCTGTTAACTTTGAGAAAAACAACTTAGTTGTGCCTGTATTTCCTCTCATTGGCTAGAATGGTCCTGATCTCGCCGCCTCCCTCTATCTTTGAAGACATGTTTTTCCATTGTTAGAGTTGCCGCTCGACTATCTTGTCAATATGATAGATCAGCTTTGGTATATTTGACCATTATTTAACTAGGCAAGTCAGTTAAGAACTAATTCTTATTTTCAATGACAGCCTAGGAACAGTGGGTTAACTGCCTTGTTCGGGGGCAGAACGACAGATTTCTACCTTGTCAGCTAGGGGATTCGATTTTGCAACCTTTCGCTTACTAGTCCAACGCTCTAACCACTAGGCTACCTGCCGCAGTAACCGTTCTTCCCCAGTAGATGGCAGGGTAGTTCTGTACATACTGAAGAAGTAATGTTATAGCAATTGTTTCATTGTTCCTGCTTACATTAAAGCATGACATCATTCTGTCATGTCAATTTGCGAGTGATGTTTTGCAACCTATTTTCAATGTTGGCCAGCAACATCTCATAAACATATACCGACCATAATCTGTAATAAGACACTCCCTATCCATCTCTTTGTTTCACAACTGTCCTCTTTGCTCCCTGATGAGAGAAGCTTCTAAAGCTGTGGTGTATTCACTAGGAAGCAAACGGGATGAAACTGGGAGGGACCTACCTGAATCTGCCCGATAAGAAAGCAGTTTTCATTGGAAACATCTTCTGTTGCAAAACTGTTTGCTACAGTGTGCACGAATGAATGCACCCTGAGTATAACATCAACGCCAAAATAGGATTACCAAGACCTTGGGTTGGGGGAGGCCAAACGTAGTCCACAGTTCCACCTATCCCTTTGATGGAGTTTTCACCAATTCCCAGTATCCATTCTTTCAGATCTACTGATGTCTAGGCTAAGTTACTTGTGATATCCCTTTTCAGGGTATACACGTTGGTTGGAGGTTGTACATTCTTTGGATTTTTGGTTAATATCAAGAGAACAAGAATTGTTTTATGTAATGGTACTGTACGTCCTCTGGGCTTAGACGTAACGCAAACGTTTCATTTCTATTTTGCTTTATCCTCTTTATACCTTGATACACATAAATCCTTTCACATCATTAAAGGGTCATTACTTCTCTAGTTACATCCCAAAGGACTAATCCACAATAAATTGGAGTCAAAATATAAAGGGCATGTAAAGTATATGCATATATTACTACATACTGTAGTAGTACATAAAAAGCCATGTCATTATAGTAAGTGTAATGTGCTAGCTCTCATATTTCCCCTCTGGAGGCCATGTGGATGTTTTTTCTACTCGCGCGTGTGTGAGGGAGAGATTCTGTGGTTGAGATGAGAGAGGACTATTGTCTCCTATTTTAGACTATGCCATCATACCCCAGCTGTTCTCTAGGCTTTGCTCACAGCTATGTGATTGTCTTTTTGTATGTGTTCTATCACTGACATTTTGTACCCGTTGTACCAACGTTTGCCTCTGTGTATGACTCTCAGCGGTCACTGCTGTTTATTGTGTGTGTGTGTGATCGAGATAGGAGGAGACCGTTGCAATGAGAATTGCCCATCAGAGAGCAGAGGGATCACCAAGTCAGAAAGCCAGACTACGGGTAATCTGGGTTGGGCCAATATCATGGGGGGAGCTAGGGTTGGACAACGTCTTGGTTCCCCGATGTGGGCCCAGAGTCAGGCATAGGATAGCTGTAAGTAAGCCCCTTTCCTGACAATGAGCAATTCAAGGGGTCTGCCTCAGTAAGGAGTGCAGAGGGTCTGCCTCAGCTTGGAAAAGCTACGAAGGTGGTTTGAAATGTGGCTTGAAATGTCTGATTCCATGTACTTTTGGGCTGTTCAGACTGCAGGAAAACTACTAAAATTGTGAATTTGTCAGACCGCACTTGGAATTAAATAATAAAGTCATCAAATAAAAAAGATGTCACATACACAACAACTTAAATATTCTATTAAAGTAAAGTGATGTGAATAAATTATGCTTAAGTGGGAAGCAGTAGGGTGAATTCAGAAAGAGTTGGACAGCTTAATCCTGATGCATTTATTTCTTGGTCTCACAAGAGAAAATCAAAACTATTGTTGCTAAGCCCCTGCAGAGAAACCACATGATCAAAAACATCATAGTAGGGGGCAGAGCAAGCGTCAAACAGGAAGCTCACACCGCGAAGCACACGGTAAGATCAGTGACCAGTAACAGTGCATGGGTAAAATCACTGGGGAAGCCAGAAAAAAACATTACAACCTGTATTGTGACAATTGCATTTTCTCTATAACTTGTTTGTTTATATGCCTTGCCACCATGATATATAGGCCTAAGGCTGAGACAGTAAGAAGACACAGTGACAGAATCAATTCAACCACACCTTTGTTTCATCACTAACAGGAGAGTAATCTCTGTCCAATGAAGTCCACAAAACATATTGCATGTAACAAACAGTTACAAGACCTACAGCATGGTCAAGCAAGTTCATGTTTCCGACATTTTCAGACTACTAAACAACTATTGATTTAGAACCATGGAGAGTTACCACAAGTCGCAAAGAAAACAGGAGCTGCCTCCACTATTCTAGCACGATTTTCAACTTCAACATTTCAACATCATCAAATCACATATGCTTAGTGTAATACTGTGACAACTAAAAGATACCAAAAATGATTTAGTCCAATCAACATAAGATAAGTATGTGGCGGTCCATGGTGCTGATATCTCTCTTTATGTGTGTATGTGCACATAGAAAAAACATGTTCACTCACCCTAGACCTACTTATAGAGAAACGCCAATGCCATCCTCCTCTTTCATGTTGCCTAAACGGTCTATAACTCTGTCATACAGTACACGCTTTGAGTTTTTGTTGTCCTGGGTTACCTGTGTCACGAACCGGCTCAAAGCCCGTAACAAAAGGGAGACAACGTGGAGAAAAGAAGTAACAAAATATATATTTATTAACTAAAGTAACTAAGTATAACATACAATGGTGTGTGTAATCAGTAGTGTAAGTGAGTGTTTTGCATGCATGAATGTGATAATGCAGGGTGTTGAAAGATGCTAAAACAAACAACCAAAAAACCACCAAGAAACACAAACAAATCTATCAAGGTGTCTGCCTGGAGAGAGTCTCCCCATGAATGGGGAAGTGGTGTATTTATCCTGGGAGATACCGGGCCCAGGTGTCTCCCATGTAGCTGACGACCCTCCCCAACTCCGCCCACCGACATCCTAATAAGGAAACAAGAACAAAGAGAGAATACGGCAGACAGAGTGGGAGGGTCGTCACACCTGGCTAACATACTTGCTCGCTAGCCTAACTTCCTTTCATGGGCAACGATGAGCCAGGTAGTTAACATTAGCCTACTACATCTAGCTACATATTGATCTTCCACCGTCTCAGGCCAGGGGCACAATGTATGAATTTATGTTTGGATCAGAATCGCCTTTATAATCATTGGCCAGTGCAGAGAATTAAGTAAAACCACAAGTCCAAATCCCTATCTCCATTCATGGCTAATTTAGGAAAGGGCAAATTTTAGCTAGCTAGCCACCGGATGACAACGACACAACGAGATTAAACAAGTTGTTCAAGTTGTTTCTGACAATTACATTTTCCTTTTGATGTGATTGTTGTGAAGCCAAATCCAAACTGGCTTCCCTTGACATTTTTTGGGGTGCGCCAGGACCATTCACAGTTGAGCTCACTCAGTTTAGCTCAACTCTGATTGGCTATTATTTTATACTTTTTTTAATCAGGGGAGCCCAAATGCTTGCTAGCTTCCCTTGCATTCAATGGGTGTAATACTCATGGCTGAAATATCAACTGGGCATGCAGGGCACTTGCCCAGAGGCCCTGACCTCCATGGGGCTGTCATGCCAAATAATGTCCCACAGACAAAAAGTGTGTCCCCCCTGCGTCACAATGGGATTCGATAAACTATTAGCGTTCGTTGCCATATCAACAGTGTGATGACCTAATGATTCTAATTTTGTATCTCATTACCGCCTAAATTACGTTCTTTTCATCCCTGGTATGCAAACAAGGCTGATTTCCTCGTCCTCGACAATTTTGCTGTTTAAACTTGTTTTGTTTAGTTAATAAAATGAAAACTTTACTTCAAACTACTTGTGGCTACCTTGTTAACATTACAACATGAAATCCATTTCTTAGCAGTTGCTACTTTCCAGAAATAGCAAAGAAAACATGTAATCTGCTTGACACATTCATTTACTTACCTTTAAAGATCACAAAGTCAGCTAATTTCCACTCCATTCATATGCAAAACCGTTCCATTCATACACTGTCTTATCTGGGTGTCATGTTCTTCTTTTAACCAGCCTTTCCCTTATCTACACTGAAATAATATAATTTCAGTAGTCCTATATTATGATTGATTTTGTTCTATCTTGCATAGCTCATTAGTACACACGTGTGGTTAAATATATCTATTGTAGGTGCTAAGATACAGCAATGCACAATGAGGAACTAATAAATAGCCTCAAAGGATACCATACAACGTACATTAATGAAACACCTTGTGAAACAGCTGTGAAAACCAACCTGGCCAACCTTTAAAATCTAAACTTTGATATTTTTTGGGGGTACAGTTGTCATTAATTTATTTTCACAGATTTGTTGTACATTCACATGGCAATCAGACTAAAATACTGAATTCTGGTGTGTGGCATATAGAGTGGTTGCTGTGTGGGTGGGAGGTTCTGCCTGCCACTTATTCTCAACAGGAAGCCAGTCTCAGAAGGGGGACTTGAAGAGGGAGACTGCGAAGTCCAGGCACTGCGGCTCTCTTTGTTCTGAGTGTTTGCACTGCTAGTGTTTTTGTTAATCTGTGTATCTCACATATTATGTGCCCAGTATGATAGAGCAAGAAAATGTTCTTAGCAGGTAATAACAACATGACAATAACAGTAGATGATGTAATGAAAAGTTGGAGGCTGGTTGGTAATGGAGTACATAAGGTGAATCCACGTCTGGGTGTTAGGCAGAACCCCTAGGTCCTGCAAAACAGGAGCAGAGTTAAAGGGAACAGGGTAGGAGACAGACGTAAACAAGCAAACACAGGTTACACTTTACTGTGAGAAGATTTGATGGATTAGTGCAATGTTATAAATGGGAGGCATGTACTTTTCAACCGTTTTGGAAGGCATAGCCTACCTCCAAGCTGTTCCGACTCAGAGCACAGAGAATCAGACTGATCAGAACTCACTGGTTCTGGTGGATTGGATACCTCCTGGGGGGCTCAGACAGTCAATGGTCCTAAAGTCATTTGGAGAGGTAAATTGAAGAGGTACATTTTTATAAGCTCAGCTTAACTACCACTTAACTACCAGGCCTGGACGCTGTTGTTGTGTGCAAAGAGAATTACCTTCAGGTTGTTCTCCCACTGTTCCTGGTACCCATCAAGGGGCTTGCCCATGGCAGTCTTGAGGGTCTGGTTGGTCCATTCACCAAACCTGGAGGAGGTGGTAGGAAAGCGATATCAATTGACAATGTAAGATATTGAAATATGTCTGATTATGTACCATGGAAAACAAAAAACATTGTAAATTGTAGCTGTCCACCTTGACAATTCCACGTCAGAAGAAGTTTAGGTTGATTTTGGCAATCATGCGCTTCACTCCAGCATGCATCTCAGTCAGCAGGCCTCCTCCGCCTCCTCCTTAGTAAAAAATCACCCTCCTCTGTGACTGGCCATTCTTCCCCCGTAGGTACATGTGATTGCCTAACAAGTTTGGAGAGACGAGCTGTTGAAATACTCAAGTCTCTATATATTTGCGCTGCTGTCTTTCTCTCTCTGTTTCTCTCTCTCCATCTTCCACTCTCTTCCCACCTCTCTCACTTTCATCCTTTCTTTCTCACTTTCCTCCTCGCTCTCCACCCCTCTCTCTCTCTCTGTCTGTTTCTGTCTAGCGAAGACACCTAGTTAAGGGCATTTGGAATTACCATAATTGCTCACACCATCTCCATTTGATTGGTCAGGTTTAACTTATAGCTAGATATCTCAATATGACAGACAAATAACTATATGTATAGCTAGCAACATGTAGATGCCCAACTAGCTAGATGGTAAATGGTTGTTGAAAAATGGTTGTGCATAGCTAAATCTTTCCAGTTATCTAATAGAAGTTAAATGCTTAACGTTACCCTGAATTGTACATTTCTCTGAATGTTGTGCCTCCTGTCGAGATTAGTGGTGCCTTCTAGAGGTCGACCGATTATGATTTTTCAACGCCGATACCGATACCGATTATTGGAAGACCAAAAAAGCCTATACCGATTAATCGGCCAATTTTTATATACAGTATATTTGTAATAATGACAATTACAACAATACTGAATGAACAATGAACATTTTTATTTTAACTTAATATAATACATAAATAAAATCTATTTAGACTCAAATAAATAATTGTCACGACTTCCGCCGAATTCAGTCCCTCTACTTGTTCGGGCGGCGTTCGGCGGTCGACGTCATCGGTCTTCTAGCCATCGCCCCTCCACCTTTCATTTTCCATTTGTTTTGTCTTGTTTTCCTGCACACCTGGTTTATGTCTCCTCATAATTACTATGTGTATTTAGCCCTCTGTTCCCTCCATGTCTGTGTGGGGTATTGTTTATTGTCGAGGTTGGCACGCTTCCGGCTGGTTAGCACCGGGTTTTATGTGTACCTGTGTTTTTTGGCAGCCGGTACTTTGTACTTTGCTTGTGGTACTTTGTGCTGCCTTACTTGTTTTGGGCATTTGGTTTTGGTGACGCTGTTGCGTTCTGGTCTTACTATTTGCCTCAGTAAAGTGCTTCGTGTTCACTCATCTCTGCTCTCCTGCACCTGACTTCCATGCACCAGCTACACCCACCATTGACAATAATGAAACATGCTCAATTTGGTTTAAATAATGCAAAAACACAGTGTTGGAGAAGAAAGTAAAAGTGCAATATGTGCCATGTAAAAAAAAAAACTTTTAAGTTCCTTGCTCAGAATGTATGAAAGCTGGTGGTTCAATGTTCCCAGTTCTTCAATATTCCCAGTTAAGAAGCTTTAGGTTGTAGTTATTATAGGAATTATGATGTGTCGACTATTTCTCTCTATACCATTTGTATTTAATATACCTTTGACTATTGGATGTTCTAATAGGCACTTTAGTATTGCCAGCCTAATCTCAGGAGTTGATAGGCTTGAAGTCATAAACAGCGCTGTGGTTCAAACATTGCTAAGAGCTGCTGGCAAACGCAGTAAAGTTTGCATGAATGCTTATGATTCTGCTGCTGCCTACCACCGCTCAGACAGACTGCTCTATCAAATATCAAATCATAGACTTAATTATAATATAATAAACAGAAATATGAGCCTTTGGTCATTAATATGGTCAAATCTGTAAACTATTATTTTGAAAAAACAAAACATTTATTCTTTCAGTGAAATACGGAACCGTCCCGTATTTTATCGAACGGGTGGCAACCCTAAGTCTAAATATTGCTGTTACATTGCACAACCTTCAATGTTATGTCATAATTCTGGAAAATTCTGGAAAATTAGTTCGCACCGAGCCAGGTGGCCCAAACTGTTGCATATACCCTGACTCTGCGTGCAATGAACGCAAGAGAAGTGACACAATTTCCCTAGTTAATATTGCCTGCTAACATGAATTTCTTTTCACTAAATATGCAGGTTTAAAAAAATATTCTTCTGTGTATTGATTTTAATAAGGGCATTGATGTTTATGGTTAGGTACATTAGTGCGATTGTGCTTTTTTAGCGAATGCGCTTTTGTTAAATCCTCCCCCGTTTGGCGAAGTAGGCTGTGATTCGATGATAAATTAACGGGCACCGCATTGATTATATGCAATGCAGGACAAGCTAGCTAGCCTAGTAAAATCATCAACCATGTGTAGTTAACTAGTGATTATGTGATGGATTATTTTTTATAAGATAAGTTTAATGCTAGCTAGCAACTTACCATGGCTCCTTACTGCACTCGCGTAACAGGTGGTCAGCCTGCCACGCAGTTTCCTCTTGGAATGCAATGTAATCTGCCATAATCTGCATCCAAAAATGCTGATTACCGATTGTTATGAAAACTTGAAATCGTCCCTAATTAATCGGCCATGCCAGTTGACCTCTAATGCCTTCATAGTACTTCGCCTGCTTGGAAAGATAAAATAAAATCTTGAGGGATGCCATTGAAGCGCAAGCTACACACAAACAGAAAGCTTCAATAAATTACAGTAGCTAGCCAGTTAACGTTAGCTAAAGAAAACAGTCTGGCTAGCTAGCTGTCTAGCTGGCTGGCTAGCTACCTGACTAGGAAGGCGGAGGTAAATATGAATGAATGAATTACATTTTATTTTTGTGTCAAATCACCAGTTGGCAAACCATCCCTTAAGGGATTAATTGACACATTAACAAACATTGTGATAATTCTTCTCCAGTGTTCTCTGCAGTGTGCATCACAAAGAGTGAAAAAATGTAAGATAAAAAATCAATACATAGTTGTAAACAAGGTTGTCCAAGCAATAATTATATCCCTAGAGCAGTAAAAAAAAAATATATATATATACTTTTTAGCAGGGAGATACTATTTGGCATGACAGCGCCGCATTGATTTTGTAAGTCACTCTCACTCTGATATCATATTAACATGGCATAAATCATGGCAAAATGTGTAGAACTATGGGAAATTGGCTGTACAACTGCAACAACAACAAAAAAGGTATGTAAAGCCAACACGTTCACTTTCTGTTAATAAAATACTTTTTCTACTAACAGATCCCTCTGTACGTAATAAATAATAGTTTTTAATCCAGGTGCTGAGTTAATGCTGATTTGGAGGAGTGGATTAAATATAGAAGACACATTTCGGTTAAATGCATTCCCTTTCTCTTTAATGTGTTTGTCGATCAGTAGCGGTCAGTGCTATTTAAGCTGAGGGAGGACGATTTTTTTTCATGACCATGGCCTTATTTCAATTACAGCATATTGGATTACTGTCATTTATATTCCACTCACCCAGTTCAATGTAACCATGATAGATCTACATGATACTCAAATTATCCCCATACCCATCATGAGGTTGTTACAACCTAGCCTATGAATGAAAGTTTACGATGTAGGTGCACACAGGTCGAGAGACAGTGACACATTTTATTGGACAAATTCAAGTATGTTTATCCCCGTTTTGTTCCGTTTGCTTCCGTTTTAAGAAACGTTTAACAATAGAATCGTCGGAATGAATACACCCTTGATCACGAGTAAACAAACAGAAACATTGTATTCCTTCTTGCATCCATGCACTCTCCTCATCTCACCTCTCCCCTTCACTTGTGGACTTCAATGCACAACACACCAGCTGAATGTGACCAGGCGAAAAAACCTTTCCAAGTCAAACCGCATCGTTGTCACCAAATTAGCTAAAGTAACGTCATAGTCAGCATAGCTAATAGTCAAACCAAAAGCCTACCCTAACTTGGAAGAGTTCCAGGGTTGTGTTGGATAGTTATAGCCAGCCAGCTAACATATCATCCCTCTGTTTGAGCAGGGTGTTTGAGTAGGCTAAACTAGCTAGCTGCATTTGATAGCTAAGTAAGTGAAACTGAAAGTGAAAAAAAGACAACCTCTCTCTATTTATTTCTCTCTTGCTTCTCCTTCATTTTGAAAGAAATACAGTTGTTCTAAACTGTTCAATTATTGTCTTTCTTTCTCTTTGAGTCAACTATTCACCACCGTACAGAGTGCTGTTGAGGCTACATCCTGCTCTGAATTGAGAGAGACTGGGTGGCAGCGGTTACATGAAGACCATGGCATAATACATTCATCATCATTAGAAAGTCAGACATAGACACTCATGAAAGATCTAGACAAATGTCCCTCCCAAAGTAAATGTACAGTTGAAGTTGGAAGTTTACATAGACTTAGGTTGGAGTCATTAAAACTTGTTTTTCAATCACTCCACATATTTCTTGTTAACAAGAACAAGTCGTTTTGGCAAGTCGGTTAAGACATATACTTTGTGCATAACACAAGTAATTTTCCCAACAATTGTTTACAGACAAGTTATTTCACTTATAATTCACTGTATCACAATTCCAGTGGGTCAGAAGATTACATACACTAAGTTGACTGTACCTTTAAACAGCTTGGACAATTCCAGAAAATGATGTCATGGCTTTAGAAGCTTCTGATAGGATAATTGACATCATTTGAGTCAATTGGAGGTGTACCTGTGGATGTATTTCAAGGCCTACCTCAGAAAAAAAATTGTAGACCTCCACAAGTCTGGTTCATCCTTGGGAGTAATTTCCAAACGCCTGAAGGTACTGCGTTCATCTGTACAAACAATAGTACACAAGTATACACACCATGGGACCAAGCAGCCGTCATACCGCTCAGGAAGGAGACCCGTTCTGTCTCCTAGAGATGAACGTACTTTGGTGTGAAAAGTGCAAATCAATCCCAGAACAACAGCAAAGGACCTTGTGAAGATGCTGGAGGAAACAGGTACAAAAGTATCTATATCCACAGTAAAAGGAGTTCTATATCGACATAACCTGAAAGACCGTTCAGCAAGGAAGAAGCCACTGCTCCAAAACCACCATAAAAAAAGCCAGACTACAGTTTGCAACTGCACATGGGGACAAAGATCGTACTTTTTGGAGAAATGTCCTCTGGTCTGATGAAACAAAAATGGAACCGTTTGGCCATAATGACCATCGTTATGTTTGGAGGAAAAAGGGGGCCGCTTCCAAGCCAAAGAACACCATCCCAACCGTGAAGCACGGGGGTGACAGCATCATGTTGTGGGTGTGCTTTGCTGCAGAAGGGACTGGTGCACTTCACAAAATAGATGGCATCATGAGGAAGGAAAAATGTGGATGGAAAATGATGTGGATATATTGAAGCAACATCTCAAGACATCAGTAAGGAAGTTAAAGCTTGGTCGCAAATGGGTCTTCCAAATGGACAATGACCCCAAGCATACTTCCAAAGTTGTGGCAAAATGGCCTAAGGACAACAAATTCAAGGTATTGGAGTGGCCATCACAAAGCCCTGACCTCAAGAAAATAGAACATTTGTGAGCAGAACTTAAAAAGTGTGTGCGATCAGGGAGGCCTACAAACCTGACTCAGTTACACCAGCTCTGTCAGGAGGAATGGGCCAAAATTCACCCAACTTATTGTGGGAAGCTTGTGGAAGGCTACCCAAAACGTTTGACCCAAGTTAAACAATGTAAAGGAAATGCTACCAAATACTAATTGAGTGTATGTAAATTTCTGACCCACTGGGAATGTGATGAAACTTCCGACTTCAACTGTATTTTAATCAGATGCCAAATTTAGCTTTTATGACTGGCAGGCAGACAGACTTCAGTCAACAAGGCTCTTTATGGTTCAAACAATCTGTTTGTGAAAGAACAGAAAAAAGGCATCAGATTTCAAAAACATCAACTTTAGGGCATATTTTGTTTATGTATTGTTAAGATCTAAAAGCCATCATTCGAAGAATGAGGACTGAGGACCTAATACCAGCGATAATAATATTTTTAAGTGAGACCAAGACGACCTTTGACCTTTCGGATTCCATTCACAGCAGGTCTTAGTACAGTTCATATGACCAGGGAGCATTAAGTGTTTCTGATACACATTCCTTGAGCTTTGTTGGCCATTACAGGTGGTTGTAAATTACACTTAGCGCCTTGCCACCAGCCACCCTGTGGCCTCTCAACCACGAAACCCAGGCTGGTGCATCTATGGTCATGATCCCTGCCATCCCTACCCTACTTACACAGCAACAACGGTTGCTGAACAACCATCAGCATCAATCCGGCACAACCGATTGTGGTGAGGGGAAAAGAGTGATGGTAGAGGTTTACACTCTTCTACCATCCATTATCTTTTTCAGTTCTTTGATTCCCAAAAAACACCCTGCATTTCTATGCTTTCCTCTCTGTCACACTTATCCAGACAGCATCTTATTTGCCCCATCTGGTCCATGACACCTACTTACCTGAATTTACCCCCTCAATCTCCTCCTCATACTACTTGTCCTCTTCTCTTTTGCCTATGAATAGTTTGTCACCAGAATCGTCAGAAGCACCAACAGTAGACTGACGTCATTTTTCTACAGTAGGCTAGGCTGTACAGTAAACGTGGGCAAGCTACAGTAGCCTATAGTAGCCTACATTGTCTTTGCAATGCTTAGTGGCTGTGTTGGTCTGCTTTGTAACTTAACCAGAAATTAGCCCGAACAGGGGTGTAATCATGATGCCAATTATGTTGCAAAATTGAGTTTCTATTGGACAAATTCAGGTAGGTCCCTCACAGTTTCGTTCCGTTTGCTCTGTTTTCTTCTGTTTGGTTCTTAAACTGTAAACTTTTTCTGTAATGAATACACCCCGGTGTTTGAACACGGTGCGAACACCGGGGCCTCACTGAGGTGGCAGTCTGCGCCAGCCTTCTGACGCCTCACGGCCCGCTGAAGGTGCACATGAGCGGCGTCTCATGTCTCCTCTGAGCATCTAAACCAGTCGTCCACTGCAGGAGCCTCGATCTGGCTCTGATGCCACGGCGCCAGAACCGGCTGGTACCCCAGTACGCACTGGAAGGGGGAGAGGTTAGTGGAGGAGTGGCGGAGCGAGTTTTGGGCCATCTCTACCCAGGGTATAAACGCCGCCCACTCCCCCGGCCGGTCCTGGCAATAGGACCGCAGAAACCTACCCACATCCTGGTTCACTCTCTCCACCTGCCCGTTACTCTCAGGGTGTAAACCTGAGGTAAGGCTGACCGAGACCCCCAAAACGTTCCATGAACGCCCTCCAGACCCTTGACGTGAACTGGGGACCTTGATCAGATACTATGTCCTCAGGCACCCCGTAGTTCCGGAAGACGTGTGTGAACAGAGCCTCCGCAGTCTGTAGGGCCGTAGGGAGACCGGGCAAAGGGAGGAGACGGCAGGACTTAGAAAACCGATCCACAACGACCAGGATCGTGGTGTTACCCTGTGAGGGAGGAAGATCCGTTAGGAAGTCCACCGACAGGTGCGACCACGGCCGTTGTGGAACGGGTAAGGGTTGTAACTTACCTGGCAACTTAATGGTTGCCAGGTAAAGATCCAGCTGGAATTGGAACCCCTGACATCTTTAAGCCGTCCCATCATACTCCTCGGAAGAGTGAGCCGAATCCCACTGGGACCAGGTGAAGGAGGGGTGGGTAGTGGTGTAGGCGGAGGCGCTAGAGGCACTCCTCTTCTCTCCCAGCGATCCATCGTCTGTAGGACGCGATCCATGGCGGTGCCGAGATGACTGCTGCATGGCCGAATGCTGCTGGACGCGCTCCTCAACCCCTAATACGGGGTTGTCTGCTCCTGCTGACTCCATATCCTGGAGGTGCGGGATTCTGTCAGAATGGTGGGTGTAGCTGGTGTATGCAGTCAGGCCCAGGAGAGCAGAGAATTGGGAGCAACATAACTTTACTCAGAATAATGAATGGTGCAAGGTAAAACAATACACTTGCCCAAACACAAACACACAAACATTAACTTTTACGCACGGGCAAGAAACAGCACCCGTCGAAATAACCAGTCACCAACATTACCGAACATGACTTAAAACAATCCCGCACAACACCATGGGGGAAACAGAGGGCTAGATACATGAACAATAATTAGGGGAATGAAAAACAGGTGTGTAGAAACAAAGACAAAACAAATTGGAAATGAAAAGTGGATCGGAGTTGGCTAGTAGACCTGCCACACCGACCACCGAGTGCCTCCCGAACAAGGAGAGGAACCAACTTTGGCTGAAGTCGTGACACTGCCTACAGTATAGGCTACATAAGCTTATATTTCAGTGACATTGAAATACATTTAATGTTCACTCAATTGAGTTCTATTTTCCTATTTGGCTACTGGCAGTTCTTTTTGCCTCAATATATTTCATGATGTGTAGCCTAAAAGGCGCATAATGATGTGCCAAATCTTGATTTAGTACATTATTATTGCGTGAGCAATATAATAAGCCCGCTCAATATTTGCAGCCATAGGTGATAATATCTCTCTAGGAGCTGATCCGTCATCAGTATTGTGGAATAATTCTAATGTTAAGGTAAGATTTTTATGGAGAAAGCTGATCTGAGAGCAGGGCTGCCATTCTTTCAATCCTATCATCGACACGTGCCTCAACGACGCACTTAGTGTACGTTGTCTCTGCGTTGTGTTTTGGGAAACGCATATTACATCTTCAGCCGTTGGGGTGGGTGTGCGGGGGGGGGGGGGGGGTCTATTTACTAAGCTAACGTATGGAATTGTTTTAAGTTGGTCATACCATGGATCATTTTCCTATTTGATTTTGAAGTTAGGGACCCATGTAGGTATCCTCCAAAGATAGACATATATAAAAAAATATAACATATTTAATTTACTGCTATAGCCCATAGAAATGCATTTAATAACGCATTCATAAATAGCAAATCATACAGTATAATGTTTTGAAGTGTTATTCCCATATCTAGAAGATATAAGAAAGCTCAGGAAATCGATACATTTTTTTTTTTTTTACATTTTGAATACCTGTACCGGCTACCTTATGAAGCAAAATGGAGAATGTCTCCCCTTTCCATAGTGGAGTTATAATTTGTTTGTAGCCCAAACCTTTTGGAAACTACAGACAGAAGTTGGCTCATCGGTGGTACTGACTTCAGTCTCAATCTACCACATCCGCCTATGTAACATCTGCTGTGGAAAGTAGCAGAGATACAGTCCTTTGTTTTTTTTGTATAGGCTATCTCTAACTTAAACAGAAGGATTTTGATGTGGATTGTTTTATTGTTTAATGTCGACCCTATAGGTTTTTAAAACACTCGTAAGCCTTAGTTCCATCTCTACCGGGAAACCGGGTCCAGCAGAACAAGGCAGAATCCCTGTTTACATGCAGCGCTAAACAAGACATCGCCGGTAGAGGTCTCAACTGGGATAATCCAAAAGTTATGTCGGGCACCACAGAGTCACACACAGTGGGCACACCAGGGAATTTAGAGCTTTCTGGAAATGATGCAGGGAGTCTGTAAGTATTCCTCTATGAATAGTTTGTTATTTGTAGTTGAAAAATAGTTGAGAGTAGCCTAAACATAATTGTGTCCTTTCGAGAAACGTTGATGTAGTTGCGCACCTGGATAAACTACTTCCAAAAGGATCTTCACAGCAGCGCGCTACCAATAGGACGTTTCAAACAGCAAGAAGTCTTTTGATTATAACCCGCAAGTTTGCAATGTTTTGTCGAACTCAAACAACAAGAGCCACGATTGCCCGTGGTTCAGCCCTTGAAATGGAGTTACGGCGAGGGAAATTCAGACGGAGTGTTTTCTTGGACACGTTACAGGTAAATTGAGGTTATTCTTATCGAGGACGAACGTAGGGTTTTGTTTACTTTCATTTGGTCGTTGCGCTCTGTATCCGCACTATGATAGCGCTGCAATCACGATGAGAAACGTGTTGTGCTGGGCAATGGCAGGTACAAAGTTGTCCCCAAATCCGTAATACATTGTAGCCGCTAATGCCTAGTGTATTTCTCTTTCATTGAAATGTGCAACAATTTAATGGTAGGGGTCCGTGTATCGTCCCGTCATTGGTTATTTGATTCAGAAGACAAAGTGGAAAAATGGAAAACAGCTAGATTTTCGTTTTGGGTTTCTGAATTTGAAAAACGAAAATCGGACATTAACTTGTTTTCTCATTTATTGTGTTAAAATTGGACATGGAATAACAAACAAATAACAACACATTTTATTCAAATTTTCCATTTTCGTTTTTTGTTCTGTTCATACCTGAAAGCTCATAGAATATTCACAGGGCTTGGGATGGGTGTTTACAGCCTAGGTTGGCAGCACAAATAATGGATTAGACTGTGTGAGTGTGACAGGAAGATAAAAATACTCATGTTAGCTAAGATGTAGATTGTAGACCTTATCATGAAATCAACACGCCGATAGAACAAACTCAACAACTGAACGAAGTTGGCTTGCACTAGCTAGCTGGCTGGCTACCACTGGCTAGCTAGCAAGCTGGCTACTGATCAGCTAGCAGGCTGGCTGGTTAGCTAGCCCTACCTGGCTACTGGCTATAGTCATGTTAGCTAGTGGAAGTAAGTTAGTCCCTCATGCTACACGATGAAGCTGCCTGGTCAGAGCTACCAGCTGAAGAAAGGTGAGATTTCTCCATTACTTTCTGTAGCTAACTTAGCTAGACCTTCTGGGTGGATGATGGTGCTTATTGACTGATTAATAATGAACTGCAGTTACTATCTGGCACTTTGACCGATCTGGCACTTTGCATAGCTAATTTAGCTATTGCTTACACATGCAACAATATCCAATTAAGCTATAGTCAGCGATGGTGTGTGTGTGAATGTTCCCGCAGGGGAAGGGCACAGCATGGTATCTGAGCAGATCATCATGAATTTCATGTAGTTACATTAGCCAATACAGTAAGTTATTATTGTTATGAGTACACTTCAAACATCCTTTCCTGCTCACTGAAATTCATGACAATTGGCTTCCTTCTCAGGATGTATACATAGCCCCTGTCTCAAGGGCTGATGAGCAGTGATACGGAGCCAGTCTGATATTACTCATTCCTCTCTTTCACTCACTCACGAGGACCATTCACAGTTGTCATTCCCTATCCAGTGGACATCATGCTCTCAAGGTCCTGCACTACTGGCTCCTACAACACCGTGATGAGAAGCAATACGCCGGTCTCCATGACTATACGTCTATACAGTGATCCCTCGCCACTTCGCGGTTCACTTATCGCGGATTCGCTATTTCGCGGATTTTCATAATGCATTTTTTTATTTTTTTGGTGCATTGTGCTCTGCATTCTGATTCGCTAAAAACTCACTCCCGCTTCTTGTATCAAAACATGCTACGAATTGTGCTATCATTTTGTCGTCTCGTGCAGTTATGTGTACGTACATAAAACAGCTTGGCAAATTTACATTAAGTTGGCCAAATTATCTTGTAATTTCGAACATCTCCTAACCCCATAATGTTGACGAAACATGGATAGAGGCTGGTTATATGGATAGGGATAAAAAAGTTATATGGATATAAAAAGTTATATGGATAAAAAAGTTTTCTATTTCGCGGATTTCACTTATCGCGGGTCATTTTCGGAACGTAACCCCCGCGATAAACGAGGGATTACTGTATATCTCTCTAACCCTGCTGTACCCTACAGTGCTGAAACAATATGACTCTAGAACAGTTTTACACTCTTTTTTAAATGGAATGCTCAATAGTGATTATTCTCTCTGTCTTCACCCATCCTCACAGTTCACTCACAGATGGCATGTAGGCTGGTTGATGGCACCTGCATGTCTGTTTGAGATACAACTGGACAGAACATATCAGAACGCTTGGTCCTGAGACCATCCTCTCCTTTCCTGTCACAGAATTTGAATGATCCCTCAACTGCCCCATGCTCTCTCTCTCCTTCTCTCCAGGATACATTAGGTGAAATTGCTTTGTTGTTGGCATCCCTTCGTCTTACATTTTCTCACTTTTGTTCAACTGCTCTTCTGATTAAATTATTTTAATACAATGTTTAAATAGTTTTTTTTTTTTTTGTGAAAGTTGACAGAAGGCACCACTAGATGTGGGGGGAGAGAGTGGATAGATGGGTGTAGATTGGTTTGGTGGAAGAAACTCCCTCTCCCCCTACCTCCCTTCCTTCACTTAAAAGTGAATGCCCCTCCACCAGGACTGCCGCACAGAAGAACTTACAGGCTGCGCAGAGATGCAAGAAATTGAAGTTCACCTCGTTAGTTTGCACTGTATAGATCAATGTTTTTTCTGTGATAGAATCGACATTTAATCAGCCCCTTTCCAATGCTACAAAACAAAACAACTATAATGTTGCAAGATTGAGTCTATGATTTTGTTGTAGGCAGAGTGCAACGGAGTAGAATTCTATTGGCAGGGGTAGCCCATGAACGATCTTTCAATCACCTGTAGGGAATGCACTTTTCAGATCAGAGCAGCGCGTGTGAACATTTGTTGATATTCTTTTCTAGCTAATGTGTTATTAGCCCAGTTATAGATAAGTATAGGTCAGCAATGGGGAGTTACTGCTTTCTACAAGAGCACAAAACATGCAGGCTACATTTCAAGCTATATGTTCAGAAATAGCGACAGCATAGCACTAGGACTAATGTAGCCTACATTGTGTTAACTGAGGAAAGAGTGACCTAACACAAGCGGTAATATGTAGCTAACTCTTGGCTGACAGAAACCATAATATGATTAGCTACTATTTACAATGCATCACATCACAGGTGACCTCACCAGTGATCTAAGTAATTGAGTCAAACACTTTCTAAATATCGAAAGTAAACTGCCAATGGGTAGTTTGTGCGCACCACCATGTTTGTTTTTTCACGTCTACCAAAGATGACAATATGAGTTTGGTCTGTTTGCAGTTTGCATGTTGAAAGGGGTGTGACGTCTATGATCATTCACTTTCAGAAGTTTACTCGAAAGATGAGTGAACCATTCCTTTACCTCATTATAACGTATTTGGTCTGACAGATGTTTACGTGACACCCAGAATGCATTGTATAATGTCAACATACATGGCGCCACACATAGCTGGCAAATAGCTTAGCATTAGCTCATCATAAACAGTACAACCTTCCAAAAAGTATTTTACACACATCATAGGTGTCCATTACTATCTATGCTATAATCTGAATGCATTATTTGTCACCAGAACTTAAACATTTGAGAAACTGTAAATACATCATGCTCCATACATACATACATACTGTATGCTGCAGTAGAAACGGCAACACGATATCCAGAGAATAAGGCACTTACTTTGATAGGAATTCACACATGTCCCAAGTTATTATTTGTGAGGTAAACAACAATGAAGGCAATGCGAGCTCCAGCCAGAAAATGTGCCAGTTCTGCAGAAACACCGGGAAAGTGATTGGGCTCTTCTTGAAAAGAGAAGTTTGTCTGCCTCAGTGAAGCCTCAAACATAAATTGTCCACAAAGGTGAAATGAGATACTTCTATTATGAATTATTGAGGTGGAACACACCTCAATTCAAACTGTTGTTAGAAAATAAAACTTGTTAGAAAATAATTAGAAATTGACAAGTCGAACCTGCTTATAGATAATTCGCAGACAGTGAGTGTTAACTGTACTATTGCGTAACAATCACATTTTGAAAAGTGAGAGCCTTCTGACATCATGTGCATGAAACAACTCACGCTGGGGTGAAAGAGATATTTGGAACTCACACTTGAAAAAGTTAAAGGAACAGTGTTGTATTTTGAGACAGACTTGAATATGCAAATAAGCCAAAAGGTTGAGGGGTAGCCTACATTGTCTAATTCTCTATTTGGTAATAATAATTCATTTTATTTTGTAAAGTACATTGCAATTTACAGTCACCTATTTGGCCCATGGTGTTACAGACCAAGTAAAAAATAATTAATGTCAAGCCCTTTATCATGTAAAAACATTTTCAAAAGTCTCATGCAATGTAGGACTGCATTGAACACCACATATAGGCTACTGTAGGCTATATCATAGAAATCAAAAGCGATTTCCATGTGAAAATGTTATGGGATTTGCTTCATTGGTTTGTTGGTAGGCCTACATTATGCTCAAATGTTACTCGTATCAGGAAACTAGGTGAATGTCGCATGTCACAGATGAGGAGGCATTTGAACGTAAACCTTTTTTTTTACTAAATGTTTTTTTTTGTTGCAGAAATGCCTTCTGGAACGTGAACTTTCATGTGCCTTAACAAACGTGTATTCCATCCGTAAATACAAATAAAATTGTTCAATTACAGCCATGGAAAAAGACATGAACCTTGCCGTGAGCCATGATTGGCTGAGATAATGGATGGGCTGGACATGCCGGGAGATGAGTTTGGATTGGTTTCATTCTGCCGTGACGAGTTCATCCTTGTATACGGGTAAGAGTCTGGTTACATTTTCAGATATAATGCGTTTATAAATTTGTCTGAAAGTCGTTGTCATTGCAAGTTAAAGCATACTGTCAGATAGCTGGCATACGTTAGCTTGCTGGCTCGCTAGCTAACGTTAAGTGTATGACCTGTGCAGTAATATTATTCAAATCAGAAATTAATATGCATTGCTAGTTATAGCCTAATGTTTGCTAGCTAACATTGCACCTAGTTGGTTAGCTTTAGCTACCTGCAGATTCATACTACAACTATGGCAATGTTTGTATTGATAGTAGTATGAGTTGGGATTATTCCGGTTCATTGTTTAGCTAGCTAGCTACATGTCTAAACAAAAGACTCCACTTCATCAGATGATTACATGACTCATCAAGTTAGCCAGGTGTGTCTAGGGGTGATTACGGTCATCTATTGTATTTCATGAACATGTGTACATGTCTAGACAATAGTGACCCATCCACTTAGCTAGATGTGGCTGGGGAGTGGTTATAGCATTTCTTTCACATGACCCATCAATTTAGACAAGTGTGTTGGGTAAGAGTAATCTAATAATGGTCAAATATTTGTTTTTGATATTGCTACTATGCAAGTAACCATTTCACTGTACACCTTCTGTATCCTGTGCATGTGACAAATAAACCGATTTTATTTGATATACTGTGTGTTTACCAGCAAAGGTAATGTGAAGAACAACATGACCTGCACCAAAGTCAGATTAGGAAATAGGCCAAATACAAAGTGTATTTTTACCTGGAGTTTTCCTTATTGTAGGCTGCTACTTTTACCACTTTTAGTCTTGAAATCTTTTGTTGTATACTAAACTACTCACTCTGTTTAGCACATGGCCTCACACGTAAATCCTTAAAGAGATGGGTGGGGCTACGGCTTAAGAGGGTGTGCACGATGCCGAATGGGTGTAGACAAAGAAGAGCTCTCCTGTAGGGGTACTAAAATATTCAATGGCCATTTTCTCAAAAGTGGGGTTACAAATGTATTCACTTTCAAAGCATAATTACTTTACCATTGATCCTCAACTGCTGTGTGTGATATACCATTTTCTACCTCAGTCTCTACTTTTATCCAATGTAAAAAACAATTTCAAATGTTGCTACATAAGACAGAATTGAGGCGGTTGGTCACAAATAGCCACAATAGCCTGTTGGCTACGGTCTAAAACTGTAAGGGTACAGCCTCAGTGTTCACTGTAAACCCGCGCTGGAAGTTGTACAAAATTACATACAATACAAAAGTTTCTGCTCACAAGACCTAACATTTGCTCAGTTCCCCAAAATATTTGAGGGAACATTATGTACAGGTACACCACCGTTCAAAAGTTTGGTGTCACTTAGAAATGTCCTTGTTTTTGAAAGAAAATCCTTTTTTTTGTCTATTTAAAATAACATAAAATTGATCAGAAATAGTGTCGACATTGTTAGTGTTGTAAATGACTATTGTAGTTGGAAACGGCTGATTTTTAATGGAATATCTACATAGGTGTACAGAGGCCCATTATCAGCAACCATCACTGCTGTGTTCTAATGGCATGTTGTTAGCTAATCCATGTTTATAATTTTAAAAGGCTAATTGATTATTAGAAAACCTTTTTGCAATTGTTAGCACAGCTGAAAACTGTTGTCATGATTAAAGAAGCAATAAAACTGGCCTTCTTTAGACTAGATGAGTATCTGGAGCATCAGCATTTGTGGGTTCGATTACAGGCTCAAAATGGCCAGAAACAAATACCTTTCTATTGAAACTCGTCAGTCTATTCTTGTTCTGAGAAATGAAGGCTATTCCATGCGAGGAATTGCCAAGAAACTGAAGATCTCGTACAACGCTGTGTACTACTTCCTTCACAGAACAGCGCAAACTGGCTCTAGAATAGAAAGAGGATTGGGAGAGCCCAGTGCGCAACTGAGCAACCATAACAGTGAAGACATCAAAACTATGAAATAACACATATGGAATCATGTAGTAACCAAAAAAGTGTTAAACAAATCAAAATATATTTGAAATTCTTAAAAGTAGCCACCCTTTGCCTTGATGACAGCTTTGCACACTCTTGACATTCTCTCAACCAGCTTCACCTGGAATACTTTTCCAACAGTCTTGAAGGAGTTCCCACATATGCTGAGCGCTCATTGGCTGCTTTTCCTTCACTCTGCGGTCCAACTCATCCCAAACCATTTCAATTTGGTGGAGGTTGGGTGATTGTGGAGGTCAGGTCATCTGACGCAGCACTCCATCACTCTCCTTCTTGGTCAAATAGCCCTGACATAGCCTGGAGGTGTGTTTTGGGTCATTGTCCTGTTAAAAAAAAAATGATAGTCCCACTAAGCGCGAACCAGATGGGATGGCGTATCGCTGCAGAAAGCTTACTCGGAAGCCATGCTGTTTATAAAGCTACAGATGAAATAACTTATGAACTTCACAGGGTGGTGAAAGTGCACAATGATCTTGATGCTCCTTTCCAATAAATGCTTGACTGCCATTGAACAAATACAAATATTCTCGCTCTCTTAGTCCATCCATAATAATGTCATCATGTAAACTAGCCTACAGCCTTCCCGCATTGTATCTGCCAGCTGATGGCTAGTTTTGGGGCAAAAACTACCAGTAGAATTGAAAATGCGATGGAAACACATTGAACTTTAGATTTTTATTTGGTACATGAAATCTTAAGCGAAAAAATATATTTTTGTGTGCACTACATCATATCTTAGTGATTTTTATACACAACAAGTCCGTTTGGTGGAAACACAACACTGGTGGGGAAATGCGCATATTTTATTTATGCAAATGTTTTTGTTATATACGCAATAAAATCTGTTGCCTTTTGGCTGAAAACCTAGCTATTGTCAAACTTTCAAGTGTCTTTCAAGTGTCTTTCGAGTCTTTCAAGTGGAGGTTTTTGTCAAAATTATACCCACTAACCACATTTCCATCCCAAAGTCATACAATATGGGGAAGAAAATGACAGCTGTGATGGAAGTTTCCGTACAATTTTATAAATGCCAACAGATAATTTGTTCGTTTGACACGGTGGGATATTTTTGTGTGGTAAGATGTATTATTCTCGAAATTGCGGTGGAAATGCCTTTGTGCGTAAATATTGATATAATAACCATCGTATCGAAGTAGGCCTAAACTTGTAGTCACGCTATGAGATGGTGTGTGTGGTCCTCTCACTACGACTCCCACTAGTGCACGGTGATCTTGATGCGGCTTTCCAATAAATATGGAGGGTCTTATTCCAGTGACATGATCATCTATGCTTGACTGCCATTTGACAAATACAAATATTCTCGCTCTTATCCATAACGATCTCGTCATTTAGAATAGCCTACCCACACAGCCTACTAGCACTGAGCTGCAGGGTAGCCTAGTGGTTAGAAAATTGGGCTGGTAACTGAAAGGTTGCAAGTTCAAATCCTCCAGCTGACAAGGTACAAATCTGTCGTCCTGCCCCTGAACAAGGCTGTTCAAGGCACTGTTCCTAGGCCTTCATTGAAAATAAGAATTTGTTCTTAAATGACTTGCCTAGTTAAATAAAGGTTTTAATAAAAATTAAAAAATCCATGAGCTGTTGGCTAGACCAGATTTTTATCCACAAGTCCATTTGGTGCAAACACCACTGATGGGAAAATTCAGATTTTCGTTTTTTTTTTTTAATATTTGCATAAATCTGACGCCAATTGTGTGGAAATCTAGCTTCTGACTACAATGCAAGCATTTATTAATCTCCATTATAGGTTTTTTTACAATCCATTATGGTCAACTGTAGAGGCTTGCATCAAGTGGTCCCGTGTGGCTCAGTTGGTAGAGAATGCTGCTTGTGACACCAGGGTTGTGGGTTTGATTCCCATGGGGGACTAGTATGGGAAGAAAATATTGAAAATGTACTCACTCACTACTGTAAATTCCTCTGGATAAGAGTGTCTGCTAAATGACTAAAATGTAAACAATTTAAAAAGTCTCTAACTGTTCAGTCCATTACAACATCTGCACTCAATTATCCACTGTTATTTGGGGAGCAGACAGGCTTAAAGGTTAGGTTTCATTCTAACCTCCTCATTATGTTTCCACACAGTCCATGTTATTACCAGTGTTTTGATGGAAGGTATCTCACACACACACATACTGTTTGTTGGTGAGCTGAACAGTTCCATCATCAAATGTGATTTATTTTTGGACTCTTGGCATGGTCTACCAGTAACTTGCTCTGGTTTTACGGGTGTCTGAATGTGCCACATCAAATCTTTGTCAGGCTTGGTGCTGAAATGTTGAAGATAAGGTCAATAGAGTTAAAATGCCATGCAGTTGTGTCTAGTCATACAAGACAATGTCGTCCTGCCCCTGACCCTGTAGCAGTGACATGTAAAAAGGACACTAGAGGGAATCTTAATGATGCCATAGTTCAGAGAATTGATATCTCTCTCTCTCTCTCTCTCTCTCTCTCTGTCTCTCTCTCTCTCTGTCTCTCTGTCTCTCTCGCTCTCGCTCTCTCTCCTGCTCTCTCTCTCTCTCTCTCTCTCTCTCCTGCTCTCTCTCTCTCTCCTGCTCTCTCCTGCTCTCTCTCCTGCTCTCTCTCTCTCTCCTGCTCTCTCTCTCTCTCCTGCTCTCTCTCTCTGGTGTGGTTGTTTATAATTCATATCACAGGAAGTTTAATAAATGGCACGAGCGGCACACTATAATTGTATTGATTTGTTACTTGCCCTGGGTCATTTCCTTGTAAAAGGACCCATGAGCACCAGCATGAAGTCCATAGGAACATATCAAATTGGATGTCAAATGAAAGCTAAGAGTCTATATTTTGGGGAAATGAAGGGAGAGATACGTTTTTCAACCATTTTACATCTTACAAATAAGGCATAAGTAATCAATTTGATTTCTGGTCAAAAAGATGGAAAATGGGTCTTAGAAAACATCTACCAGTAAAAAGTCTTAAAGGGTATTAGAAATGCATCAAATCTAATGTTATTGGTCACATACACATGGTTAGCAGATGTTAATGCGAGTGTAGCGAAATGCTTGTGCTTCTTGTTCCGACAATGCAGTAATATCGAACAAATAATCTAACAAATTCACAACAACTACCTTATACACATAAATGTAAAGGGGTGAATAAGAATGTGTACATATAAATATATGGATGAGCGATGGCCGTGCGGCATAGGCAAGATGCAGTAGATGGTATAGAATACAGTATGTACATATGAGATGAGTAATGTAGGATATGTAAACATTATTAAAGTGGCGTTATTTAAAGTGACTAGTGATATATTTATTAAGTCCATTTACTAAATAGCCAGAGATTTGAGTCTGTATGTTGGCAGCAGCCTCTCTATGTTAGTGATGGCTGTTTTAACAGTCTGATGGTCTTGAGATAGAAGCTGTTTTTCAGTCTCTCGGTCCCAGCTTTGATGCACCTGTACTGACCTCACCTTCTGGATGGTAGCGGGGTGAACAGGCAGTGGCTCGGGTGGTTGTTGTCCTTGATGATCTTTTTGGCCTTCCTTTGACATCGGGTGCTGTAGGTGTCCTGGAGGGCAGGTAGTTTGCCCTCGGTGACGCATTGTGCAGACCGCACTGCCCTCTGGAGAGCCTTGCGGATACAGGGCGTCAGGATGCTGTCGATTGTGCATCTGTAAAAGTATGTGAGTGTTTTAGATGAAAAGCCAAATCTCTTCAGCCTCCTGAGGTTGCACCTTCTTTACCACGCTGTCTGTGTGGGTGGACCTATTTTAGTTTGTCTGTGATGTGTACAACGAAGAACTTAAATATCAAAAACACTTATGTTGAAGTAAAGACCACCGCCAACTAATATCAACACTTTTATTTACTTTTGGAGAAATTATTTGCCTTGGGTAAGTTTAAGAATAATTGCTTTGTGCCTTGTAATTCCGAAACCAAAAACCCACATATATTTTCATATACACTACCAGTAAAAAGTTTGGACACACCTACTTATTCCAGGGTTTTTCTTAATTTTTACAATATTCTACATTCTAGAATAATAGTGAAGACTATGAAGTAACACATATGTAACACATATCAAAACTATGAAGTAACACATATGGAATCATGTAGTAACCAAAACAATGTTAAGCTTTGCACACTCTTGGCATTCTCTAAACCAGCTTCATGAGGTAGTCACCTGGAATGCATTTCAATTAACAGGTGTGCCGTGCTAAAAGTTAATTTGTGGAATTTCTTTCCTTCTTAATGCGTTTGAGCCAATCAGTTGTGTTGCGATAAGGTAGTGGTGGTATATTGAAGATAGCCCTATTTGGTAAAATACCAAATCTATATAATGGCAAGAACAGCTCAAATAAGCAAAGAGAAACGACAGTCCATCATTAGTTTAAGACATGAAGATCAGTCAATCCGGAAAATTTCCAGAACTTCAAGAACTGAAATTTTCTTCAAGTGACAAAAACCATCAAGCAGTTTATGATGAAACTGGCTCTCATTAGGATCTCCACAGGAAAGGAAGTCCCAGAGTTATCTCTGCTGCAGAGGATAAGTAAATTCGAGTTACCAGCCTCAGAAATTGCAGCCCAAATAAATGCTTCACAGAGTTCAAGTAACAGACACATCTCAACATCAACTGTTCAGAGGAGACTATGTGAATCAGGCCTTCATGGTCAAATTGCTGCAAAGAAACCACTACTAAAGGACACCAATAATAACAAGAGACTTGCTTGGGCCAAGAAACATGAGCAAGGGACATTTAGACCAGTGGAAATCTATCCTCTATCCTAAGTCCAAATGTGAGATTTTTGGTTCCAACCGCTGTGTCTTTGTGAGATGCAGAGAAGGTGAATGGATGATCTCCACAAGTGTGGTTTCCACCATGAAGCATGGAGGAGGTGTTATGGTGTGTGGGTGCTTTGCTGGTGACACAGTGATTTATTTAGAATTCATGGCACACTTTACCAGCATGGCTACCACAGCATTCTGCATCTGGATTGCGCTTAGTGGGAATATAATTTGTTTTTCAACAGGACAATGACCCAATACACATCCAGGCTGTGTAAAGGCTATTTGTCCAAGAAGGAGAGTGATGGAGTGCTGCATCAGATGACCTGGCCTCCACAATCACCCGACCTCAACCCAATTGAGATGGTTTGGGATGAGTTGGACCGCAGAGTGAAGGAAAAGCAGCCAACAAGGGCTCAGCATATGTGGGAACTCCTTCAAGACTGTTGGAAAAGCATTCCAGGTGCAGCTGGTTGAGAGAATGCCAAGAGTGTGCAAAGTTGTCATCAAGGCAAATGCTTGCTACTTTGAAGAATCTAAAATATATTTTGATTTGTTTAACACTTTTTTGCTTACTACACGATTCCATATGTTTTTTCATAGTTTTGATGTCTTCACTGTTTTTCTACAATGTAGAACATTTTCAAAATTAAGAAAAACCCTTGAGTGAGTAGGTGTGTCCAAACTTTGACTGGTACTGTATATACAGCGCATTCGTAAAGTATTCAGACCCCTTGACTTTTTCCACATTTTGTTAAGCTACAGTCTTATTCTAAAATTGATTATATAGATTTTTTCCCTCATCAATCTACACACAATATGCCATAACGACAAAGCAAAAACAGGTTTTTAGAAATGTTTTGAAAATAAAAAACTGAAATCGCATTTTCATAAGTATTCAGACCCTTTACAGATGACTTTGTTGAAGCACCTTTGGCAGCAATTACAGCCTTGACTCTTCTTGGGCATGACGCTACATGCTTGGCACACATGTATTTGGGGAGTTTATCTCATTCTTCTCTGCAGATCCTCTCATACTCTGTCAGGATGGATGGGGAGCGTTGCTGCACAGCTATTTTCAGGTCTCTCCAGAGATGTTCGATCGGGTTCATGTCTGGACTCTGGCTGGTCCACTCAAGGACATTAAGAGACTTGTCCCGAAGCCACTCATGGGTTCACTTGGCTGTGTGCTTAGAGTCGTTGTCCTGTTATTAGATGGTATGACCTGCTGTGTGTATAGATGAATCTATACACCTGTGAGCATTCATGAATAGGTAGGTGCACATCTGCTAAATCCAGTATAGCAGTATTCCTCTGGGTCTTCCTGGTTGCTATCTCTCTCGGGTTATTGATGGATTGATCTACAGTAAGTCTGACTGCTACCAGGCCCTGAGAGTAGGGCTGTGACGATACCAGCATTACAATTTTTCCCATAGAAAAAAATAAAATCATGAAGCAGACCAAACTCTTTGGTCCTTTAAAACCTGATGATGATAGGGGGCGCTATTTACACTTTGGGGGAAAATCGTTCCCAATTTAAATGGTCTCGTACTCAATTCTTGCTCGTACAATATGCATATTATTATTACTATTGGATAGAAAACACTCTCTAGTTTCTAAAACCGTTTGAATTATTTCTCTGAGTGAAACAGAACTCATTCTGCAGCACATTTCCTGTCAGGGAGTGAGATTTCAGAAACCGAGGTCCCTGTTCTGGGGTCAGTTTATAAGTCCCAATGTAAGCTATGGGGCTACATGCACTGCATACGCCTTCCTCTAGATGTCAGTAAGCGGGGAGAATTTGAATGGAGTGGATTGCGCAATCTGGGACCTTATATAAGACCGTGGAACGGAAGTACTGTCCTTTTCAACGGTGTGCCTGGCGCAAGAAGACATCACAATGGCGTCCTGCAAACGCTTTCGTTTTAGTAGTTCTATATCTCCGGTCATGTTTTTATTCGTTATAGGTGTTAAAGACATCATAAGGTAGTTAATTTAAACCGACTTATAGCAGTTTATTGCGATTTTCCTGGATTTCTTTGTGACGCGCTTTCACTAGTTGGGCACCTCCCCAGTGGGTGGCTAACGTTAGCGGCTAATTCGACAGGACAAGAGGACATCTTTCAGCCAAAAGACGATTGTTCTGAAGAAAGGACACCTTGCCCAAGATTCTGATGGAAGCTCAGCAGATAGTAAGCAGTCTTTATGCTGATAATTCATTGTTCTGTTGAAAAAAGTCAAATGCATAAGACGCCATTTCTTGCAGTGTAGCATTGCTTTATCGCACGCTGTATTGCGCAATAACGTTAATTTTAAAAATTTAACCCAGCGATTGCATTAAGAACTAATTTGTCTTTCAATTGCTGTCCAACCTGTATTTTTTTAGTCAAGTTTATGAATAGTTTTCGATAAGAATAGGTGCCTTTCCAAGATGGCGCCGGACAGATTGCTTGACGTTATGGACACTATTCTCATTGTATAAGCACGATTTGTGCCGCTAAATATGCACATTTTCGAACAAACTCTATATGCATTGTGTAATATGATGTTATAGGACTGTCATCTGAAGAATTCTGAGAAGGTTAGTGAAAAAATTAATATATTTTGGTGGTTTATACGTTATTGCTATGTTTGGCTTGAATCAATGCTGTTGTGATGTTTGCTATTTTGCTAAGCTAATATAACGCTATATTGTGTTTTTGCTGTAAAACACTTAGAAAATCTGAAATATTGTCTGGATTCACAAGATCTGTCTCTTTCATTTGCTGTACGCTGTGTATTTTTCAGAAATGTTTTATGATGAGTATTTAGTTATTCCACATTGGTCTCTATAATTGCTCTGGCTGCTTCGGTGCTATTTTTGACGGTAGCTGTGATGGTAGCTGCAATATAAAACTGATTTATACCTCAAATATGCAAATTTTTCGAACAAAACATAGATTTATTGTGTAACATGTTATAAGACTGTCATCTGATGAAGTTGTTTGTTGGTTAGTTTGGTTGGTTCTTGGTTAGTTAGGTTGGCTTTGTGCATGCTACCTGTGCTGTGAAAAATGTCTGTCCTTCTTTGTATTTGGTGGTGAGCTAACATAAATATACGTGCTGTTTTCGCTGTAAAACATTTTAAAAATCGGACATGTTGACTGGATTCACAAGATGTGTATCTTTCATTTGCTGTGTTGGACTTGTTAATGTGTGAAAGTTAAATATTTCTAAAAAATATTTTTTGAATTTCGCTCTCTGCCTTTTCAGTGGAATGTGGGAGGAGTTCCACTAGCGGAACGCCTGGGATAGACAGGTTAAAACCTGCTGTGTGTAAAATATTGTTTGCTGTAGCTTGGGAAATAAATGCATGTGACTCTGGATGACAACACAATGGTGTTTGTTTAAATCCGCTTTGTGTTTCCTTGCCACGATACTAACGAGTATCGCGATACTAGTATTGTCCTACCTGGAAGTATGGGGGGGCTACTGCTGAATCTGCACGGATGGCAGCCTGTCTGGTTTTCCATATGCGTGTGTCTGTGTCTGTCTGTGTGCGCCACATGTAGTATATTCCCTTTAGTTCAGCTCCTCTCTCTGTGGGAGTTGACATCTGCCTTTTCAATCACCCCGTAAAAAAACGCCATCCTAACTGCATGCTATTCAGTCTATGTTGTTTTGCTGCAGCAGCGAAAGACAATGTGCATAGTGGGAGAGAAATTAAACGCTAAGAGTAAAAACTCAGCCCTACGGTTTCATTTCAGAGACTACCCACCTGACCACCATGACCACCAGCAGCTATGCTTTGGTTCAGGAAGTGGTTGGATCATGTGATGTTGTGTGATGGGCACACCCAGACGCAGCCATCCACCCACTCTATCCCAGTGTCAGGCAGCCACCCGGAGCATGTGGCAGAGCTTGGGTCTGAGCCTGGATCGTGCTGGTGCTATGGAGCATAGAGAGCCATGGGCCCCGTTCCAATATAAAAATGCATCCTTCATTCCTTCCTTCCTGAAAGTTATAAATGATCGAATAAGTGAATGGACGAGTGAGAGCAAGGTTAGTACAATCCTATTGCATTCACCAATCCGACCATCTCTAGTCAGTGGGAATGTCAAGGAAGGAAGGACGTCTCTCTTTTTGAAATGTGCCAGTTTGGTCTGGCCGGGCCTGTGGTGCTGTGGAAGTGGTTCCTGCAGGCTCTACACCACAATAAACTACTTCCCTGTTTATTTTCATCACAAAGTTGTTTCGCTCTACATTTTGCAACGTTCACTTCAATTCTGCTCCAGAAGTTTTGTTGAGACCTTGCGTAGACTTTCACTGTTCCCAGACTTGCACTATTCCCAGCATGGAAGCACTGTTAAAACGTTTCATGTGGTTTGGCAGAGATTACATGACTGTAAACTACAAAATATTTTTTCTCCAGATTATTTATTTTAGCCTGCCTGTGCAAAAGCATATAAACTTAGGCCCTATATCCTACACGGTTCATTGTCTTATCGTTCTCTCTCTCTCTCTGTCTCTCTCTCTTTGTCACTCACTCACTAACTTACTTGCTCAAATCAGATTCATACCAGTGCTGGGCTTGCTTACCTCTGCGACCCATGTGAGGTTGTTGCTAGGGCAACGCTGGCACTTTTGCCCAAGGAGAGGAAGCACCTTGAGTCATGAACACAGGGAGAGTCGTGTCAAGGAATACAAAATCTTCCCCTGTGCTCTTCTCAAGGCAGCCCAGGGCCGGGAGAACAATTGGTTATCTATCACTGAGTGCTCAGGCCCAAAACAAGACTCTTGTCTGGATAAAAAATGCCAGGCTTAGTGCCTTAAGGGCCTTGAGGGGGTCCAGGGGGCCAAAGGATCCCTCTTAGTTTTCCCTGGCATAATGCATGTGTCAGCAGTGACAGGGGTACATTAGAGATGCCAGGCAGAGTTTTGCCCCACTCTCAGGCTGTCTCTCTGAAACAAAGCACTGGGCGAAAAGTGTAAATATCAGGGGATATCTTTATCTACAGTATATGCGGTATATCTGACATTTTATTCGATATAAGGAGTAGACATGCTCCAGATACACATGTCCTTAATTTAATATACGGAGCTAGGATATTCCCCGTAATTGGACAGATTTCTACATGCATTCCGGACCGCAGAAATCGACCTGCTACTGTATGAATCCAGGGAGATATCTGGGGGGAGATGCCTTCAAGATATGCCCCTGATGCAAGTGCACCCGCTTACATATTTGTAGAATATTTTAACTTTAGAAAAGGGTACGTGTCAACATGCTGACATATTTAAGCCTTTATACTTAGGCATGAACGAATCCATATACTTTTAGAAATGTATCATATATGTAGTGTTTACCTGATGTCGTGTCTGGACTATCATTAAATGTGAAGACTGTATATTATCAAATCAATTCTCTAGGTTTAATTATAACGTGATTAAACTAATCATGTTAAATATTTTGCCTTTCCCATTCACCCCCTGAATGGCACATATACACAATCCTTGTCTCTAGGTTTAAAAATAATTTTTAACATGTCCCCTCCCCTTCATCTACACTGATTTTGAAGTGGATTTAACAAGTGACATCAATAAGGGATCATAGCTTTCACCTGGTCAGTCTGTCATGGAAAGAGCAGGTTTTCTGCACTTAGTGTATATAGAATACGGTGTCATTTGAGATGCTCCCTAAGCCTCTGGAACAGGGGAACCAGAGCCCAGTCCATGTCAGTTCACTTATATCACCTCTTCTCTCCATCCCCCTCTCCTCGCCTTTGGACAAAGGATCTGTTCATCCCGCTCTCTCCCACAAACATCACACCAGCACCTGGCCATTGTGAGAGGAGGGAGCCTGGGCCCCCCTCATAGAGAAACCTGCCCAAGCGTACTCACTCCCTCTGTGTGTTTGTACACATGTACAGTGCCTTCAGAAATGATTCACACCCCTTGACTTTTTCCACATTTTGTGTTACAGCCTGAATTTAAAATGGATTAAATTGAGATTTTGTGTCACTGGCCTGCACACAATACCCCATAATGTCAAAGTGGAATTCTGTTTTTAGAAATGTTTACAAATGAATTTAAACTGAAAAGCTGAAATGTCTTTAGTCAATAAGTATTCAACGCCTTTAAATCATTTCAGGAGTTAACATTTCCTTAACAAGTCACCTAATAAATTGCATGGACTCTGTGTGCAATAATAGTGTTTAACATGAATTTTGAATGACTACTTCATCTCTGTACCCCACACATACAATTATCTGTAAGGTCCCTCAGTCGAGCAGTGAATTTCAAACACAGATTCAACCACAAAGACCAGGGAGGTTTTCTAATGCCTAGCAAATAAGGGCACCCATTGGTTGAAGGGTAAAAATGAAAAAAGCAGACATTGAATATCCAGTTGAGCATGGTAAAGTTATTAATTACACTTTGGAAGGTGTATAAATACACCCAGTCACTACAAAGGTATAGGCATCTTTCCTAACTCAGTTGCCAGAGAGGAAGGAAACCACTCAGTGATTTCACCATGAGGCTAATGGTGACTTTAAAACAGTTACAGAGTTTAATGGCTGTGATAGGAGAACTGAGGATCGATCAATTGTCACGTTCGTTGTAGTGAGGAGACCAAATGTGATGTGAATACATATTTTTAATACAAGACGACTAAACACGAAGAACACTAAACAAACGAACAAAATAACAAAACAAACGTGAACGCTATAAACGAGTGCAGACATGCAACTTCACATAGACAATAACCCACAAACCAAACTGGAAATGGCAACCTAAATAGGATCCCCAATCAGAGACAATGATAAACAGCTGCCTCTGATTGGGAACCAATCCAGGCCACCATAGACCTACATAAGTCTAGACTAGACACACACACCTAGACATACAAAAACCCTAGACAAGACAAAAAACACACATACCACCCGTCACACCCTGACCTAACCAAAATAATAAAGAAAACAAAGAATACTAAGGTCAGGGCGTGACATCAACATTGTAGTTACTCCTTTATACTAACGTTATTGACAGAATGAAAAGAAGAAAGCCTGTACAGAACACAAATATTCCAAAACATGCACCCTGTATGCAACAAGGCACTAAAGTAATACTGCAAAAAATGTGGCAAAGTAATTAACTTTTAGTCCTAAATACAGAGTGTTATGTTTGGGGCAAATCCAATACAACACATTACTGAGTACCACTCTCCATATTTTCAAGTGCAGTGGTGGCTGCATCATGTTATGGGTATTTAAAAAAATAAAAATCACCTTTATTTAACCAGATAGGCCAGTTGAGAACAAGTTCTCATTTATAACTGTGACCTGGCCAAGATAAAGCAAAGCAGTGTGACACAAACAACAACACAGAGTTACACATGGAATAAACAAATGCACAGTCAATAACACAATAGAAAAAAGTCTATATACAGTGTGTGCAAATTGCGTGAGGAGGTAAGGCAATAAATAGGCCATAGTGGCGAAGTAATTACAATTGAGCAAATTAACACTGGAGTATTAGATGTGCAGATGATGTGCAAGTAGAAATACTGGTGCAAAAGAGCAAAAAAGTAAATAAAAACTATCGGGATGAGGTAGGTAGATTGGATGGGCTATTTACAGATGGGCTGTGTACAGCTGCAGCGATCAGTTAGCTGCTCAGATAGCTGATGTTAAAGTTAGTGAGAGAGATTAAAGTCTCCAACTTCAGCGATTTTTGCAATTCGTTCCAGTCAATGACAGCAGAGAACTGGAAGGAAAGCCAGCCAAAGGGGGTGTTGGCTTTGGGGATGACCAGTGAGATATACCTGCTACGGGTGGGTGTTGTTATCGTGACCAGTGAGCTGAGATAAGGCAGAGATTTACATAGCAAAGACTTATAGATGACATGGGTCTGGCGACAAATATGTATCGAGGGCCAGCCGACGAGAGCATACAGGTCGCAGTGGTGTGTGGTATATGGGGATTTGGTGACAAAACGGATGGCACTGTGATAGACTGCATTCAGTTTGCTGAGTAGAGTGTTGGAGGCTATTTTGTAAATTACATTGCTGAAGTCGAGCATCAGTAGGACAGTCAGTTTTACGAGGGTATGTTTGGCGACGTGAGTGAAGGAGGCTTTGTTGCAAAATAGGAAGCCGATTCTAGATGTATTTTTGGATTGGAGATGTTTTAATATGAGTCTGGAAGGAGAGTTTACAGTCTAGCCAGACACCTAGGTATTTGTAGTTGTTCACATATTCTAAGTCAGAACCGTCCAGAGTAGTGATGCTAGTCGGGCGGGCGGGTGCGGGCAGTGATCGGTTGGAAAGCATGCATTTATTTTTACTAGCGTTTAAGAGCAGTTGGAGGCCACGGAAGGAGTGTTGTATGGAATTGAAGCTCGTTTGGAGGTTTGTCAAAGAAGGGCCAGATGTACACAGAATGGTGTCATCTGCGTATAGGTGGATCAGGGAATCACCCGCAGCAAGAGCGACATCGTTGATATATAGATAGAAAAGAGTCGGCCCGAGAATTGAACCCTGTGGTACCCCCATAGAGACTGCCAGAGGTATGCTTGTAATCGTTAAGGACTGGGGAGTTTTTCAAGATAAAAAAGAAATGGAATGAAGCTAAGCACTTGGAGGAAAACCTGGTTTAGTTTGCTCCCAACAGACACTGGGAGATGAATTCACCTTTCAGCAGGACAATAACCTACAACACAAGGCCAAATCTCTGCTGGAGTTGCTTACCAAGAAGACAATGAATGTTTCTGAGTGGCCGAGTTACAGTTTGGACTTAAATCAACTTGAAAATCCATGGCAAATCTTGAAAAGGGTTGTCTAGCAATGATCAACAACCAATTTGAAGAATTTTGAAAAGAATAATGCGCAAATGTTACACAATCCAGGTGTGGAAGGCTAGACTCACAGCTTTAATCGCTGCCAAAGGTGCTTCTACAAAGTATTGACTCGGGTGTGGATCAGGGGTTGGAAGCAAAATTATTTTCCAATAGTTCCATTCTGAACAGAACCACTATTTTATTCGTTCCGCTCCACTTTTCAGACCAGCAAAATAAAGTTCTGAAGCGGTTCTGCCCTAACCTGTGAAATCAACCGCTTTTGTACATTTAGCTCATTAAATTACTTCACCAATCAGTGCAGATAAAGCAGGCAAGTTAGTTGTTTACATATGTGATGGACAGACAAGTGTAGCCTATGGCGCAAGATGTGACTGACATTTTACGCGTGGGGAGAGAGCGAGAGAGGGTTGAGAAAGAGGATGGAAGTGCTGGGCATCTTATGACATGCGTTCTCTTAATTAGATCCACAGAATTATACCTAGGAGGAGCGCCTTTTATGGAGGAGCTTTTAATGTCCTTTGAGCTAGCCAACTAACATGCTTGTGTGTGCAGAGCAGCACTAGAATTAAAAACACGTCTTAGCTTTTTGTAGTTAATACATCCAATGTGAAATGTGATAACAGGCCAATAGTATCATTGACTAGCATTGAAAAAGTTAATCTATTCTTCTCTAGCTAATCTCTCTCCCTATCTTCTGAAGCACGATAGTGCTACTGATGGGGGGGGGGGGGGGGGGGGGGGGCAGGTAGCCTACACACGCTGGCAAAGATTTTAAGCTTGCAGGCAGACACTGGAATATGTTTCCGAGTGACACAGTGAGTGCTTTGCATAGGCGCTTTGTTTGTTGTTTCCTGGAACGTAAAAGAACGTTATTAACCGGTTCCCATGCTCTTAAAATAATGGCTCTGTTCCGGAACAATATGGGTCACTTTCGTTCCAGGTTCCATTTCTGTTCCTTCTTTTCCGTTTTTGGTTCTGTCCCCTGAACTGGTACCAACCCCTGCTGTGTATAGTTATGTAAATGAAATATTTCTGTATTTAATTTTCAATAAATGAACAAAAAATTCCAAAAACATGATTTCACTTTGTCATTATGGGGTATTGTGAGAAAAAATGTAATTAATCCATTTTGAATTCAGGCTGTATCACAACAAAATGTGGAATATGTCAAGGGGTATGAATACTTTCTGAAGGCACTGTATGCTTGGGGCAGATTTATAGTTGTGTTGTCTAATTTCACAGTACATATTGTAACCAAAATATAATGTAAAATGCTCTAGATGATTTTGTGTGGTGTGAGTGTGTGTGTGTGTGCGTACGCTCACGTGTGTGTGCGCTTTGTGTGTGTGTGTGTGTGTGTGTGTGTGTGTGTGTGTGTAGGTGGGTGACTGATTAAAGTCAGTGTTGTGTTTAGAACTGTGCTCCTCCAGGCAGTGTGTGGGATGTTTTAACCCCGTAGGAGGTCAGCGGGGGCCAAAACAGAAAACAATGATGTCACTCGCTATTGTGAAATTGGCTTTTTTATGCTTGACAGGTGTTGATTTTGGAAGGTCTGAGGTCACTAGTAATTGTCAGCTTGGAAGAGTGAGTGTGTGGTTGGGCTAGGGGTGTAAAGTACGTAAGTAAAAATACTTTCGCTCACCGTTGCCGCTTGTTATAGACCCCCCTCTGCCCCCAGTTGTGCCCCGGACACCATATGTGAATTGATCCTCCCCCATCTATCTTCAGAGTTCATACTGTTAGGGGACCTAAACTGGGACATGCTTAACACCCCAACCGTCCTACAATCTATGCTTGATGCCCTCAATCTCAAACAAATCATCAAGGAACCTACCAGGTACAACACTAAATCTGTAACCATGGGCACCCTCTTAGATATCATCCTGACCAACCTGCCCTCTAAATACACTTCTGCTGTCTTCAACCAGGATCTCAGCGATCACTGCTTCATTGCCTGCGTGCGTACTGGGTCCGCGGTCAAAACGAACACCCCTCATCACTGTCAAACGCTCCCTAAAACACTTCAGCGAGCAGGCCTTTCTAATCGACCTGTCCCAGGTATCCTGGAAGAATATTGACCTCATCCCATCAGTAGAGGATGCCTGGTTGCTCTTCAAAAGTGCTTTCCTCTCCATCTTAAATAAGCATGCCACATTCAAAAAATGTAGAACTAAGAACAGATATAGCCCTTGGTTCACCCCAGACTTGACTGCCCTTGACCAGCATAAAAACATCCTGTGGCGTTCTGCATTAGCATCGAATAGCCCCCGTGATATGCAACTTTCAGGGAAGTCAGGAACCAATATACTCAGTCAGTTAGGAGTAAGGCTAGCTTTTTCAAACAGAAATTTGCTTCCTGTAGCACTAATTCCAAAAAGTTTTGGGACACTGTAAAGTCCATGGAGAATAAGAGCACCTCCTCCCAGCTGCTCACTGCACTGAGGGTAGGAAACACTGTCACCACCGATAGATCTACGATAATCGTTAATTTCAATAAGCATTTTTCCACGGCTGGCCATGCTGGCAACATCTCAGCCCCCCCCTCTCCCCGCTTCTCCTTCACCCAAATCCAGACAGCTGATGTTCTGAAAGAACTGCAAAATCTGGATCCCTACAAATCAGCTGGGCTAGACAATCTGGACCCTCTCTAAAAGTATTCCTCATTTTCTTTAGTTGTCAAAAATATGAATAGTAAAGTATAGACACCCCCCAAAATGGCTTATGTAGTACTATAAAGTTTTTATTTTATTTATTTTTATTTCACCTTTATTTAACCAGTTAGGCCAGTTGAGAACAAGTTCAAAAGCCTCCTTCACTCATGCTGCCAAACATACCCTCGTAAAACTGACTATCCTACCAATCCTCGACTTCGGCGATGTCATTTACAAAATAGCCCCAAATACTCAGCAAACTGGATGTAGTCTATCACAGTGCCATCCGTTTTATCACCAAAGCCCCATATACTACCCACCGCTGCGACCTGTATGCTCTCGTTGGCTGGCCCTCACTACATATCCATCGCCAGACCCACTGGCTCCAGGTCATCTAGAAGTCTTTGCTAGGTAAATCCCCACCTTATCTCAGCTCACTGGTCATCATAGCAACACCCACCCGTAGCACTCGCTCCAGCAGGTGTATTGCACTGGTCATCCCCAAAGCCAACATTTCCTTTGACCTCCCTACTCTTCTACATTTGCACACAATATACATGGATTTTTCAAAGAATATATATATATTGTTCTTTTCTTTTGTGTTTGTTTATGTGTAAACCTGTGTTGTTGTTTTTGTCGCACGGCTTTGCTTTGTTTTGGCCAGGTCGCAGTTGTAAATGAGAACTTGTTCTCAACTGGCCCACCTGGTTAAATAAAGGTGAAATAAAAAATAAATAAAATAAAAAAACTTTATAGTACTACAAAAGTCCTTTATTTACATAAGTCATTTTTTACTATTTATATTTTTTGACAACTTTTCCTTCACTACATTCCTAAAGACAATTGTGCTTTTTACTCTATACTTTTTCTCTGACTCCCAAAAGTACTTGTTACATTTTGAAAGCTTAACAGGACAGAAAAATGGTAAATTCACACACTTACCAAGAGAACATCCCTTTTGTAAAATATGTCTGAGTGTTGGCCCTTGGCCCCTGGCTATCTATAAATAAAAAACAGAAAAGAAAATGGTGTTGCCTGGTTTGCTTAATATAAGGAATTTGAAAATATTTAACTTGTGCTTTTGATACTTAGGTATATTTGAGTAATTATATCTACTTTGATACTTGAGTATATTAAAAACCAAATGCTTTTAGACTTTTACTCAAGTGGTATTTTACTGGGTGACTTTCACTTTTACTTGAGTCATTTTCTATTAAGGTATCATTACTTTTACTCAAGTATGACAATTAGCTACTTTTTCCACCACTGGTTTGCGCACCAATGCATGTACCTGTAACTGTGTATTTTCAGTTGTCTTTGAGTACCCTTTTAGCCCATAGTTGCTATTGAGTTTCTGTCTCTTTATTGTTAACTTAATGCCCATTGCTCATTCATTTCCACCCCTCTTCAGGTAATAGCTACAGATAGGATATTTTTCCAGTGCACTGACCCAGTTCCCAGCCCTACTGCCCCCTTTAGGAACACTGCCAGTGGCCTCGGAGGCAGTTAGTGACAGTCATAGGTCTGTGGTAGTGCCAGTAATAAGCATGTGGCATTCCTCTGCTGTGGTTGTCTTTCCCTTCCTGAAGAAGGAAACAAGACAAAAAGGAGCCACTGAACACTGATGTCTTTCAGCTCAACCTCTCCGTCCTCAATAAACGTGTCAACTCTTGATTGCTTTGTTTGGACTAACACATTGATTCATGGTTTGTTGTGGATTCACTTACTACTTACAGCATCTGTGTATGCTAAGAGTTCACTTAATTGTGAAATGCGAGTTTCACACCGGCACCAGTATGGAAAGGGAATGCGCTGTTTGCAGTTTTTCCTGTAGAGGGAGCCATTGTTCCATTGTATGATGTCCTGATGTAGCGCACAGCAAAAACCTCTCATTCAGCCTAACTATTGTCTATGTAACTAATGAATGTATAATGTCATTATACATGTCAATCTAGGATACATCTCTCTTAGTATCCATCAAAATGAGTCTCTAGAGACCAAATGATGAGCCGTTTCATCAAAAGAGCCAAAACAATGAAGTGTCCCAATATAGATGATACCTTCATGAAAATCAAATCACATTTTATTGGTTGCATACACATATTTAGCAGATGTTGTTGTGGGTGTAGCAAAATTCTTGTGTTCCTAGCTCCAACAGTGCCGTAATATCTAACAATTCACAACAATGCACACATCTAAAAGTAGAAGAATGGAATTAATAAATATTAGGACGAGCAATGTTGGAGTCCGGAGTACATATATAACATATATATATATATATACATACATACATACATACTTACACTACCGTTCAAAAGTTTGGAGTCACTTAGAAATGTCCTTGGTTTTTAAAGAAAACCACATTTTTTGTCCATTAAAATAACATCAAATTGATCAGAAATACAGTGTAGACATTGTTCATGTTGTAAATGACTATTGCAGTTGGAAACGGCTGATTTTTAACAGAATATCTACATAGCCGTACAGAGGCCCATTATCGGCAATCATCATTCCTGTAATAGCTGTCGCTTTCCTCATCCTCAGATGAGGTGAGGAGAGAAGGATCTTCGGACCAAAATGCGGAGTCAGGGAAATATGCCATCTTTATTTATTAATAACGAAAACTGATGGCAACACGAAAACTAAACAAAACACTTTCAAACTACAAAATAACAAAACGGCGTAGAACGAAAACCTGAACATAAACTTACATAACTGAAACGTAAACTCACGAACAGGCAACAGACGACATCGAAACAAAACGAACAGCCAAACAGTCCCGTTTGTGAATATACATCGATAACGACACGAAGACATCACAGGAGACAATCACCCACAAACACACAGTGATAATGCCCTACCTAAATATGACTCTTGATTAGAGGAAAATGCAAACCACCTGCCTCTAATCAAGAGCCATACCAGGCAAACCGAAACCAACATAGAAACAGGTAACATAGACTGCCCACCCAAAACACATGCCCTGACCATAAACACATAAAAACTAACATAAATAGGTCAGGACTGTTACAGTACCCCCCCCCCAAGGTGCGAACGCCGGGCGCACCAGCACAAAGTCCAGGGGGGGGTCCGGGTGGGCAGTTGACCACGGTGGTGGTTCCGGTTCAGGACGCTGTCCCCGTACCACCATAGTCACTCCCCTCTTCTTTCTACCCCTTCCACTGACCACCCAAACATTACCTTCCCCTAAATAAACAGCTAGCACCGGAACAAGGGGCAGCACCGGGACAAGGGGTAGCACCGGGACAAGGGGCAGCACAACAACAAGGGGCAGCACCGGGATAAGGACCATCACCGGGACAAGGGGCAGCACCGGGACAAGGGGCAGCACCGGGACAAGAGGCAGCACCGGGACAAGGGGCAGCACCGGGACAAGGGGCAGCACCGGGACAAGGGGCAGCACCGGGACAAGGGGCAGCACCGGGACAAGGGGCAGCACCGGGACAAGGGGCAACACCGGGACAAGGGGCAGATCCCGGCTGAAGGACTCTGGCAGGTCCTGTTTGGACGGCTCTGGCAGGTCCATGCAGGCTGACGGCTCTCGACGCTCATGGCAGACTGACGGCTCTCTACGCTCATGGCAGGCTGACGGCTCTCGACGCTCATGGCAGGCTGACGGCTCTCGACGCTCATGGCAGGCTGACGGCTCTCGACGCTCATGGCGCTCTGACGGCTCTGGCTGCTCATGGCTCTCTGACGGCTCTGGCTGCTCATGGCTCACTGACGGCTCTGGCTGCACATGGCTCTTTGACGGCTCTGGCTGCTCATGGCTCTCTGACGGCTCTGGCTGCTCATGGCTCTCTGACGGCTCTGGCTGCTCATGGCTCTCTGACGGCTCTGGCTGCTCATGGCTCTCTGACGGCTCTGGCTGCTCATGGCTCGCTGGCGGCTCTGGCAGATCCTGTCTGGTTGGCGGCTCTGGCAGATCCTGTCTGGTTGGCGGCTCTGGCAGATCCTGTCTGGTTGGCGGCTCTGGCAGATCCTGTCTGGTTGGCGGCTCTGGCAGATCCTGTCTGGCGGGCGGCTCTAGCGGCTCCTGTCTGGCTGACGGCTCTAGCGGCTCCTGTCTGGCGGATGGCTCTGTAGGCTCATGGCAGACGGGCGGCTTTGCAGGCTCATGGCAGACGGGCGGCTTTGCAGGCTCCTGGCAGACGGATGACTCAGATGGCGCTGGGGAGACGGATGGCTCAGATGGCGCTGGGGAGACGGATGGCTCAGATGGCGCTGGGGAGACGGATGGCTCAGATGGCGCTGGGGAGACGGATGGCTCTGGCCGGATACGGCGCACTGTAGACCTGGTGCGTGGTGCCGGAACTGGAGGCACCGGGCTAAGGACACGCACCTTCATACTAGTGCGGGGAGCAGGGACAGGGCACACTGAACTCTCAAAGCGTACTCTATACCTGGTGCGTGGTACCGGCACTGGTGGCACCTGGCTGAGGGCACGCACCTCAGGACTAGTACGGGGAGAAGTGACAGTGTGTACAGGACTTAGGAGACGCACAGGTGGCTTAGTGCGTGGGACCGGAACTGGAGGCACTGAACTGGATACACGCACTATAGGGAGAGTGCGTGGAGGAGGAACAGGGCTCTGGAAATGCACTGGTAGCCTAGTGCGTAATATAGGCACTGTAGGTACTAGGCTGGGGCGGGGAGGTGGCGCCGGAAATACCGGACCGTGCAGGCGTACTGGCTCTCTTGAGCATTGAGCCTGCCCAACCCTACCTGGTTGAATGCTCCCGGTCGCCCGCCCAGTACGGGGAGGTGGAATAGCCCGCACTGGGCTATGCAGGCGAACCGGGGAAACCATGCGTAAGGCAGGTGCCATGTATGCCGGCCCGAGGAGACGCACTGGAGACCAGACGCGTTGAGCCGGCCTCATGACACCTGGCTCAATGCCCAATCTAGCCCTACCAGTGCGGGGAGGTGGAATAACCCGCACTGGGCTATGCACACGTACAGGAGACACCGTGCGCTCTACTGCGTAACACGGTGTCTGCCCGTACTCCCGCTCTCCACGGTTAGCCTGGGAAGTGGGCGCAGGTCTCCTACCTGCCCTTGGCCCACTACCCTTTAGCCCCCCCCCCAAGAAATTTTAGGGAGTTACTCACGGGCTTTTTCGGCTTCCGTGCCAGACACGTTCCCTCATAATTCCGGTTCCTCTCTCCGGTAGCCTCCGCTCTCCTCAGTGCCTCCAGCTGTTCCCATGGAAGGCGATCTCTACCTGCTAGGATCTCCTCCCATGTGTAGACACCTTTTCCATTCAATACATCGTCCCATGTCCATTGCTCCTTCTTCTGTCCCTTACTCCGTTTAGCATTCCCATACCGCTTGGTCTCTGTATTTTGGTGGGTGATTCTGTAATAGCTGTCGCTTTCCTCATCCTCAGATGAGGTGAGGAGAGAAGGATCTTCGGACCAAAATGCGGAGTCAGGGAAATATGCCATCTTTATTTATTAATAACGAAAACTGATGGCAACACGAAAACTAAACAAAACACTTTCAAACTACAAAATAACAAAACGACGTAGAACGAAAACCTGAACATAAACTTACATAACTGAAACGTAAACTCACGAACAGGCAACAGACGACATCGAAACAAAACGAACAGCCAAACAGTCCCGTTTGTGAATATACATCGATAACGACACGAAGACATCACAGGAGACAATCACCCACAAACACACAGTGATAATGCCCTACCTAAATATGACTCTTGATTAGAGGAAAATGCAAACCACCTGCCTCTAATCAAGAGCCATACCAGGCAAACCGAAACCAACATAGAAACAGGTAACATAGACTGCCCACCCAAAACACATGCCCTGACCATAAACACATAAAAACTAACATAAATAGGTCAGGACTGTTACAATTCCTGTGTTCCAATGGCACGTTATGTTAGCTAATCCAAGTTTATAATTTTAAAAGGCTAATTGATCATTAGAAAACCCTTATGCGATAATGTTAGCACAGCTGAAAACTGTTGTCCTGATTAAAGGAGCAATAAAACTGGCTTTCTTTAGACTAGTTGAAGTCCACGATCAGTTCCTTTGTTTTGTTGGCGTTGGGGGAGAGGTTATTTTCCTGGGACGACTCCGCCAGGGTCCTCACCTCCTCCCTGTGGGCTGTCTCGTCATTGTTGGTAATCAGGCCTACTACTGCTGTGTCATCTGCAGACTTGATTAAGTTGGAGGCCACGCAGTGTGGCCACGCAGTCATGGGTGAACAGGGAGTACAGGAGGGGGCTGAGCACGCACCCTTGTGGGGCCCCTGTGTTGAGTATCAGCATGGTGGAGGTTTTGTTTCCTACCTTCACCACCTGGTGGCAGCCTGTCAGGAGGTCCAGGACCCAGTTGCACAGGGCAGGGTTCAGACCCAGGGCCCCTGAGCTTAATGATGAGTTTGGAGGGTACTATGGTGTTGAAGGCTGAAGAAGATGGAAATCAATAGAGTTAAATTGGCTAATGTGCTCATAAAGATTTAATTGAGGTGCAGAGTGATGAGATCATACCATATAGTGTATGTGATTGTGCAGAGGCTAAGGGGAGTTGCTGGGAGACTGCCAGAACGTTCCGTCAAGCTCCAGCTGACGTGGTGTTGAAGTGTCTCCAGAGAGATGAGTGTAGAGGAAATGCCTGTGTCAGTGAATATGTGTAGCCTTTTAGCTCAGTGGTGCAAACTGTGTGTGTGTGTGTGTGTGTGTGTGTGTGTGTGTGTGTGTGTTATTCTCTATTTCCCTCCTAGTTCTCAGCCAAGAATGTTGCTGCTAGCTCTCTCCTTATGTTACTAATGCTGGGAAAACGGGACAGAGGCTACAACTACACACTAAGAGTATTCCTCAAGGGGTCTTTGGGACGCGTGATGGTTCTATGTGGAACCATAATGACTTAAATAATCCTTTGAGCCCTTCAATAGTTCTTTGCAGTTCTTTGCAGTTCAGAGCCACTGGGGCAGTGGCTCATTGGAATATTTTGCTGCGTGGTTTGCTCGCGGTTCTTTTTGTGCGACCGCTTGTGAGACCCACTGGGCAAAACTGGTTGAATCAACGTTATTTCCATGTAGTTTCAACAACAGCAAAAAAATGTAAGCGTTTACGTTGGATCAACGTGGAAAACTGATTGGATTTGCAAACAGTCATAAACATAAAGGGACATTTTGTCTTTTTTTTCACCAAACTTTACACTTAAATCAAATGACATGGTGACATTTTTTTGTGGATTTTACGTTGAATTCACGTCAAAACTAGACGTTGAACTGACATCTAAGCCCAGTGGGGCGTGTCCTTTCAGTTGATCTAATCTGTTGTTTTATGCGATTACATGTTAAACACGACTATGCCCAGTGATGGTGTCTTGTGAAAGACTCACGGTATGGCCTTCTGTGAATTGAGAGCAGTTGACTAAATCAGTGGTTCTGAATTCTCTCCTCAGGGACCCCCAGCAATTCCAGAGCTAGCACACCTAATTCAACTTGTCAACTAGAACAATAACACCTCTGGAATTTTAACAAGATAAAATGGCAAACCCGGAATAAAAAACTCTTTGGTTCTCTACCATAGCAGAACCCTTTTTTGGTGCTATATAGAACGTTTAATTAATGGTTCTTTATAGCACCATAAAGGTTCCATTTAGAACCATTTGTGCATGGTTCTTTATAGAACCTTATAAAAAAGGTTATATGTAGCACCAAAAGGTATCTGCTATAGTTACAAGCCAAATAAACCTTATTTGACACTATATATATGTGTTTGTGTGTGTACTCCCCCGTACCTCTCCAAGTGTGTGGTTCACTGTACTCCCTCTAACCGCACACTGATGAGAGAAAACAATGTCACATGTTTACAGTATTCAAGTCTGCTATGAAGTCACGTACAGGAAGAGAACAGAAAACAAATCAGACCTGACTGAATGTGCTCTGGCATCTGTCTGTCTCAGTCTGTGTGTGTGTTTACCTCCAGGGGTTTTCCGTACGACTGCCGTCTGGTTTTACAGCTCATCAGGTGAAACAGGTGTGTTGCATGGTAGCCCGCCGACGGACTCTCACCAGAACGACAACACACTGAATCACAGCAGACTGTGCACCATACCTGTGTGACATGGTTTCTCAAGTTGTATTTGTCACGTGCACAAGTATAGTGAAATGCTTAATAAACGTTCAAGCCATACCCAACAGTATTCAGTATGACTAATCAAATTTAAACCTCGGTCCCTGGGCAGGTTATTAAAAACAATTAAAATAACAATACAGACAAACAATGAGCAGTGAGCACATGCAGAGCAACATAGGACAAGCAACACGTGAGCACAAAATTCTACAAAGCAAAAAATACATAAAAGCAACAAAGTATTTTCACACCTCACAAGCTACAGATAACATGGAAAAGCGGCAATAAGCAGCTAGGCATTATGTTCACGAGTCTGTTTGTCCTTTAGCCATGACCTTGTTTTTTTGTGAAGGTGCGATAGATGGGTCAATGAGTGTTCAAACCGCTTTGTTATGGCAAGTCTAAATAGGTTCAGGAGTAATAATGTGTTTAACAAGTCTCATAATAAGTTGCATGGACTCACACTGTGTGCAATAGTGTTTATCGTGATTTTTTAATGACTACCTCATCTCTGCACCCAACCCATCTGTAAGGTCTCTCAGTCGAGCAGTTCATTTCAAATACAGGTTCAATCACAAAGATCAGGGAGATTTTCTAATGCCTCTCAAAGAAGGGCACCTATTGGTAGACGGGTAAAAAATTAAATAGCAGACATTGAGTATCCCTTTGAGCATGGTGAAGTTATTCATTACACGTTGGATGGTGTATAAATACACCCAGTCACTACAAGATACATGTGTCCTTCCTAACTCAGTTGCAGGAGAGGAAGGAAACCTTTCAGAGATTTAACCACGAGGCAAGTGGTGACTTTAAAAGTTAGAGTTGAATGGCTGTGATAGGAGAACTGAGGATGGATCAACAACATTGTAGTTACTCCACAATACTAACCTAAATGACAGAATGAAAAGAAGGAAGCCTGTACAGAATACAAATATTCCAAAACATGCATCCTGTTTTCAATAAGGCATTAAAGTAAAATTGTCAAAAAATTGCCAAAGAAATGTACTTTTTGTCCTGAATACAAAGCATTATGTTTGGGGCAAATCCAATTAAACACATCACTGAGTACCACTCTTCATATTTTCAAGCAAGGTGGTGGCTGCATCATGTTATGGGTATGCTTGTCATCAGCAAGGAATAGGGAGTTTTTTAGGATAAAAGAAACGGAATAGAGCTAACCACAGGCAAAAACCTGGTTCAGTCTGCTTTCCAACAGACACTGGGAGACAAATTCACCTTTCAGCAGGACAATAACCTAAAACACAAGGCCAAATATACACTGGAGTTGCTTACCAATATTACATTGAATGTTCCTGAGTGGCCTAGTTACCATTTTGACTTGAAAATCTATGGCAAGACTTGAAAATGGCTGTCTAGCAATGATCAACAACCAACTTTTCAGACCCCTTGACTTTTTCCACATTTTGTTACGTTACAGCCTTATTCTGAAATAGTTTAAATTACATATTTTCCTCATCAATCTACATACAATACCCCATAATGACAAAGAGAAAAACAGGTTTTTAGCAAATGTATAAAACCAAAAAAACGTACCTTATTTACATAAGTATTCAGACCCTTTGCTATGAGACACGAAATTGAGCTCAGGTCCATCTTGTTTCCATTGATCATCCTTGAGAGCTTTCTACAACTTGAATGGATTCCACCTGTGATGAATTAAATTGATTGGGCATGATTTGGAAAGGCACACACCTGTTTATATAAAGTTCCACAGTTGACAGTGCATGTCAGAGCAAAAACCAAGCCAGGAGGTCGAAGGAATTGTACGTAGAGTTCTAAGACAGGATTGTGTCAAGGCACAAATCTGGGGAAGTGTACCAAAACATTTCTGCAGCATTGAAGGTCTCCAAGAACAGTGGTCTCCATCATTCTTAAATGGAAGAAGTTTGGAACCACTAAGACTCTTCCTAGAGCTGGCCGCCCGGCCAAACCGAGCAACCGGGGGAGAAGGGCCTTGGTCAGGAAGGTGACCAAGAACCCGATGGTCACTCTGACAGAGCTCCAGAGTTCCTCTGTGGAGATGGGAAAATCTTCCAGAAGGACAACCGTCTCTGCAGTACTCCACCAATCAGGTCTTTATGGGAGAGTGGCCAGACGGAAGCCACTCCTCAGTAAAAGGCACATGACAGCCCACTTGGAGTTTGCCAAAAGGACTCCCAGACCATGAGAAACAAGATTCTCTGGTCTGATGAAACCAAGATTGAACTCTATTTGGCTTGAATGCCAAGCGTCATGTCTGTAGGAAACCTGGCACCATCCCTACGGTGAAGCATTGTGGTGGCAGCGTCATGCTGTGGGGATGTTTTTCAGTGGAAGGGACTGGGAGACTAGTCAGGATCAAGGGAAAGATGAACGGAGAAAAGTACAGAAATCCTTGATGAAAACCTGCTCCAGAGCACTCAGGACTTCAGACTGGGTCGAAGGTTCACCTTCCAACAGGACAACGGCCCTAAGCACACAGCCAAGACAACACGAGTGGCTTTCGGACAATTCTTTGAATGTCCTTGAGTGGCCAACCAGAGCCCAGACTTGAACACGATCGAACATCTCTGGAGAGACCTGAAAATAGCTGTGTAGCGACGCTCCCCATCCAACCTGTCAGAGCTTGAGAGGATCTGCAGAGAAGAACAGAAGAAACACCCCAAATACAGGTGTGCAAATCTTGTAGCGTCATACCCAAGAAGACTGGATGCTGTTATCGCTGCAAAGGTGCTTCAACAAAGTACTGTGTAAAGGGTCTGAATACTTACACTACCGGTCAAAAGTTTGGGGTCACTTAGAAATGTCCTTGTTTTTGAAAGAAAAGCACAGACTCTCTCTCCCTCTCTATCTCTCTGCACATCCCACCTAGGGACATTGTCATCATATTTTCCACATGTTCTCCTATTTGATCAAAGATGGTGAATGTAGATGCAGGTATAATAGAAGGGCTCTATAAAGAAGAAACAGAATGGTTCTACTGCCACAATTCTAGAACGGTTCTTGGCTCTGTGTAGTTGGCCTACTACCTCAACAAAGCAGAGTCTATAGATCTCACTGCCTCATAGCCCTAGAATCACATTATTCCAGGATAAGGACTCACGCTAATGCCTGAATGGGTAATGGAGTGACTTCACACACACCTCCCGTTAGCTGATTAGCATATCGGGCGACACCACAGTCAGCACTACGCCAACAGCTAATTCGCACTCCCTAAATACCTGAGCTCTGTGGCGTCACTGGCGTGTCCAGGTATAATTATAACACTGTATTTCAACTAGCCGCCCCCTAGCGCACCCTATCATTTAGGTCAGGGGTAGGCAGCTAGATTCAGCCGTGGAACGATTTTTGCTGGAGCGGATTGTCGGGGTCCGGAACATAATTACGATATATATAAATCTTTTTTTTGTTGAAAATATAGATTGCGGGACAGTTTTGGTAGTTGTCTTTCGCCCTGGCTCTGCCTTCAGTCTATTGTAGCTGACCTAATAGGTAGTTGTGGATGTGTTTACACTGGAACTCTAGTGCATTGTTCAGTCCAATGACAGTCCAACCTGGTCTCAGAGCATTTCGTATAGTTCATAAGACAGTCCAATCTGTCTTATGTAACCATACCAAACGTAGCATATCATACTAAATAGAGTGTCTTGTGTTTACGTACAGAATAATACGAAATGCTCTTAGACCAGTTTGGACAGTCCGGAATGGGACCAGATTGCTCTCCAACCTGGTTTCACAGTCCGTTGTCTGGCTGCAGTTGGTTTGGTAATGGAGACGTGATTGTTGGAAGTGTTCGAATTGGATGTAGATTCATGAGAAATGTATGGTCCGACTGACATGGGGGGGTACCAGCATTGCTCTGTGGCTCATTCCATATAAACGCAGAATCCACCATGTGTCTCTTCTCAGCAGAAAGAAGCATTGAGAGATGAGAATAGCTGTTCTTTCCTGCCTTGGATATCCCTATGTATTTTTGTTTTAACATTGTAATGTTCAGTTGTTTTGATGAAGTGGCACATGGAGTAGCCTTCATTGTGATTTGTATGAATGTTTTTATTGTGTATCTATTTAAATAGGATCTTAAATGATCCATTGATTGTGACAACCTTCCAGTGAGCTGACCTGTTGCAAGTCTTAGCTGATAGCTCACCCGTGGCCTCCTGCCTAAAGCACTTCAGTTTGTTTAAATGGAGGATGACATTCAGTGTGTGAGGGACAGCTGGTATGTCTGCAAGTTTGAACAAAATCAAGCTATTTGTCATGCTATCACCATCTGTCTCATCAATGTGAGAGGGAATCAGCCAGCTATCTCACAGGGGATTTTGCCCATCCTGTTGCGGAGTTCCACATGTCAGAGACTTTCAGAGGGGACTTCTGGGGATTGGGGAGGCTGAACCTCTGAACCAGTCAGACTGTTTTCTTAAACACTGAACACCGTCCCAGAGAGTATTCCCCTCCATTATTTGTCTTTACACCTCCACTAGAACAATAAATCTATTTTCTTACTGTGTGCAGGCTAACCCAGTGTCTGAGGTCGATTAGTTGGGTAATTCAAACTTCAGGATGGAGGCTTTTCTTGGGGGAAATGACTTGGTGAGCTACTTCTCTCCCTTAGTCCTGCTCCTGTGCTCTGTGTGGGGAGGGCTTTGTTCACTTTCTTTTTTATGTGATATGTTAGGAATTCTGCAATTCATATGATGTCATGTTGCAATTCCCGCCAAATGTTACAAATCTAATTGTGCAATATGTTACACATTTGTTGTGCTCAAGATCCCGGTGTGCATCTTTTAAACCCAGAGGTTTCTCAGAGGAAAGTGAGAGGAACCTTTGGCATGAATCAGACACTGGAACGCTTAGCTTTGGTATTGTCTCTGTCTCAGGACTCTGAAGAGCCACTGGTGAGGAGGAAACACAATACAATAAATAACTAGAAATGGCAAGTTAGAGAGCCAGTGCTTTGAGAGTTGAAGAGTGGGGACCAACATTTGGCTGTGTCAACTGAGACAACGTTGGAAAGTTTAACTGTTTAGCCTACTGTTGATAAATTCAGCGATGCTTGGAAAACACAATTTTTTGTTGAAAACATATAGGCTTAGCATCTTTATTAGGCTACAACTTGGAAATATCCTCCCTTCGATTGCAAGCTCTAAATTGTAGCCTATTTTTCAGAGTTTTAAAAACAGTAATAGGTCGAATAGTTTTCAAAATTCTATACTGATAGTCGCTTATTTTTTGTTTTACTTAAATTGGAGAACTCTATCCATTAGAAGAACTGGGACATTTTCAGCTTCCAGGAATGGTATACAGACCCTTGTGACATGGGGCTGTGCATTATCATGCTGAAACATGAGGTGATGGCGGCGGATGAATGGCACGACAATGGGCCTCAGAATCTCGTCACGGTATCTGTGCATTCAAATTGCCATAGATCAAATGCAATTGTGATCGTTGTCCCTAGCTTATGCCTGCCCATACCATTACCCCACCGCCACCATCAGGCACTCTGTTCACAATGTTCATATCAGCAAACTGCTCATCCACACAACGCCATACGCGTGGTCTGTGGTTGTGAGGCTGGTTGGACTTACTGCCATATTCTCTAAAATGATGTTGGAGGTGGTTTATGGGAGATAAATTCACAATACATTCTCTGGCAACAGCTCTGGTGTACATTACATGCTCCCTCAATACTTGAGACATCTGTTTCATTGTGTTGTGTGACAAAACTGCACATTTTAGAGTGGCATTTTATTGTCCCCGGCACAAGGTGCACCTGTGTAGTGATAGTGCCGTTTAACCAGCTTCTTGATATGCACCTGTCAAGTGGATGGATTATCTTGGCAAAGGAAAAATGCTCACTAACAGAAATTTGTGCACAACATTTTTAAGAAATAAGCGTTTTATGTGTGTATGGAACATTTCATGGATATTTTATTTCAGCTTATGAAACATGAGACCAACCCTTTAAATGTTGCATTTATTTTTGTTGTTCAGTGTAATAATTCAGATTGTGTTCTGATCTCATTCCTTGTCAGCGTTTTGCTTTGTGGGACCGAGGTTTTCGGGGTTAATCTTTAATTTGCTGTAGTTAGCCATCTTTTCAAACCGTGATAATGCGCTGTCTGATACAGTTTATTTCGTCATTTGTTGTCAAGTGTCTGAATAGATCAATGCTATCTGACCCGCCACAATTCCTTTTTAAATGCCCGTTTGTCTGTCATTTCGAAGACCTATTATTTATTTTTTAAGGGCATGGAGACAACAACATTCTCCCCTTCACGTACTTTGTATTTTTATTTTATATTTAATGCTCGGTTGCGAGAGGAGCATTGTATGGGTTAATTTAGCGTAACGTCCCTCGGCTACGGTGGCAAGTATTGCGCACATTTGAGTTGTTGTGGTGTTCGCTCCCGCGGAGGCAATGCCCTTTTGTGGAGAGGTCCTAACACAGCCGACAGACAGCACTCTCAATCAGGACGCAAAGACACAAAGAGAAGAATTGCATTTCAAAAAGGACCATTCTTTCCCATACTGCCAAGGAGGGGTGTTCACTGTGGGTGTTTGAGAAGCCCTTTGTTGCTTGAAAAAAGAAAAAAAATTAAGGTAGCCAAGAATATGCACTGTGGACTAGCTGTATGTTTTATGAACAGTGTTACTGTATGCTGTTAGGGCGCTCGCACACGTCTCTTCTTGCGTTCGGAAAAGTCAGTGTATTGGGGACTTTGGAAGTTTTAACACAGCGAAACTGGGTTGGATATACTTCAGTAGACGAAAAGGTTACGGTGTATGCTATTTTGCGCATTGTTTTTGGAGACTTGTGCGTAACGCGCCACCTGTACTTTATCTAACAGCAAATTATCTAAACGGATCTACAGTACAGTCTCATGTTTGTTTTCATCTGCCATCATGAGCGTTCTTGGCATTTTTTCATGGGTAATTTGAGTTTTCAGCTCCCATAAACGCTTTTAATTTGCAACAAATTAAGTTAATTTGAGGGGTGGAAGTGAACATTTTCAAGCATAGGCTACCTCAATTTGTGGATACTACTTCGAGGGATGCCAATGGACAGATACGCAGACATGGAGGACAAACTGCGCATTTTGGAGGACCTGAACATGATGTACATCCGCCAGATCGCCCTCAGTTTACAGGTAATGTACCTTATGGAAGCTCTAACTGTCAGTCATCATTAAGTCCCTCCAGACACTCTCACGGGCTTTGTCTGATATCCTCTCTTCTCTCACCGGACATTCAATGTGCAGTGTTGTCATGTCATATCTTTGCAGTGCATGTCAGTGAAGTGACATTTTCAAGCTTAAGTGCACAAATCATAGGGTGTCAAAAGTCGGGGAGAGCTGTAAAGCTGTTTGGCATGCAGTCTGAGTGTATGATGTGGCAGGAACCAGGTAAGGTGTACAGGCTCTCACTTCCCGCTGAACTGTTACAACTGTGTAGAGCACATGAGCCGGTTTACTGAGTGAGTTCACAGCCGAGCTGCTTTTTATTTTATTTACATGTTATGTTAAGAGTTGAGCGGATGTGGCTGAAGAATGTCTCTGACAAAGGGGTTATGCCTACGCAGTCGTGGTCTCCTTATGGCCGAGCTAGCTCTCAGTGAGAGAAAATAGAAAACACGCCATCTTAAGTGAAGTCGGGTTAGAGAGTAACTAACATTGTCTCCAGCTGCACATGTGGGACTCGCAAGTCCCCAAAGGGGCAAAAGTGTGTGTGTGTGTGTGTCAAAGGGAGGAAGACATAATGACGCGATGCTTATATCAATACCTAACAAAGTGTGGTGTCGTTGATGTGAACATTATTCTTAACAATTCAGTCAATTTGGTACTGATCTGAGCATAACATAGTTCACCTCAAAGGGAAAACGACATCTCTGTTCCTTTGACGAGCAGAGGAAATAGCTCGAGCATCTCAATGTCTTAGTCTGGGGAGAGAGGCGGGAGACACATGGTCATTGGAAGTCATACAGGAAATATATCAAAAGGACATTTTTAATGCTTCATTTCTTGGGCTATTGGCCGCTCTGTTGTAAAACTATGTCGGCTCTGTGCTCTGCAGCTGTTGTGTGTTAGGGTGTTGGGGGCGTGTTATCTAAGTGACAATGGGAGTGCCAGCCTCTGCCACTGCTGGGCACTGTGTTGGGCAGTAATATCACCATGGCACAGGTTGGCAGCTCACTTCCAGTATACACACGGAAGTGTCTTAGTTCCTCTGTTCCAAACAGACAGCTAGGTGGTCCATGTGGCTGTCTAATGGGCAACTTGGCTTGGTAATAGAGCAATGAATGTCTAATGGATGCACGCTTACACACACACAATGTGCCAACCCCTTTTCAGACCCAATACATATACTCAGAGTGGAGCTGGCTCCTCTCTCTAGAATTAAGACACCAGGTTTCACCAGCTAGCACTCTGCCATTTAGACAGAAACTAGATGCGTCTCCACTGTGTGTTTTATCATTTAACTAGGCAAGTCAGTTAAGAACAAATATTTATTTTCACAATGACTGCCTACCCCGGCCAAACCTTCCCCTAACCCGGACAACGCTGGGCCAATTGAATTGGGACTCCTGATTCCGGACGGTTGTGATACAGTCCGGGATCAAACCAGGGTCTGTAGTGACGCCTCGTGCACTGAGATACAGTGCCTTAGATCGCTGCGCCACTCGGGAGCTATAGTACCGCCTAACCAGAACAGAGTTTAGAATGCTGTCTTTGCCGCTGGCGTTCCCCGTTGAACCCCTAACCGATCAACCGCTCAGATATTACAGAGTCATCATAGACACTCTCATGAGTTGTAACCTTTAATTCCAGCCACCAAATGTCAGTCAGTCTCAAACCATTCAATTATACTCCATGAAAGAGCTTGCTTTAAGATACTGACTTGTTTACTGCACTGACAAACTGGAAGAAGCCAGTCAATGTACATGCTGAAACTGTGTTCTATGCTGGCCGAGAACGGTGGCAGATACTCTCTCAACGAAGAGATCCCAATTGGGTTGTCAGTCTATGTAATATCTCAGTAAACAGGCTTGTTTCTCTTCAGTGTTCCCCCCCCTCCTTTCCTGCCTGGGTGGGTTGCTGGAACAGCGATTCTTTATATGTGATGGAGCTGTGTCCGACCCACTGAAACTCCAGGATGACGACTTCTCTGTCTGCTGCAGAGAGGCCTCCATTCAGTCGTAGCATCATTTATCTTTTGCCCTAATGGTCATTTACAAGAGTGCTGTAGATGATCCAGTTGCTATGGTCTAAAAACACTGCCAACTTTAGCCCTTTGTTGTTACTGTTGCTGACTGGGAGGACTGTGCCTGTCCAGTGGGCAAACGTGAGTTCTCAGCTTAGTTCCTCCGGAGCTCTACAGGTAAGACGTCCATTTGCTCATAGAGGGGCAGCTGTTCTGAGCTCATGTGGTTACATAGAATAACCCTGGCGAGGAAGCAGCAGAGCCAGCATTCCAGACACATAAGTGTCAGTGCATCACTCACAGAATTATAGTCCCTCAGTATTTCCCTTCTATTCATTTAGTGAGGGTCACCGCCACCCCAAAAGATACGATCGCATACAGTACCAGTCAAAGTTTGGACACACCTACTCCTTCCATGGTTTTTCTTTATTTTTTACTATTTTCTACATTGTAGAATAATGGTGAAGACATCAAAACTATGAAATAACACATATGGAATCATATAGTAACCAAAAAAAGTGTTAAAAAAATCTAAATATATTTGAGAGTAACCACCCTTCGCCTTGATGACCGCTTTACACACACTTGGCATTCCCTCAACCAGCTTCATGACGTCGTCACCTGGACTGCATTTCAATTAACTTGTGTGGCTTGTTAAAAGTTAATTTGTGGAATTTCTTTCCTTAATGTGTTTTAGCCAATCAGTTGTGTTGTGACAAGTTAGCAGGGGTATACAGAAGAAAGCCCGATTTTGGTAAAAGACCAAATCCATATTATGGCAAGAACAGCTCAAATAAGCAAATAGAAACGACAGTCCATCATTACTTAAAAACATGAAGGTCAGTCAATCTGGAAAATGTCAAGAACTTTGAACGTTTCTAAAAGTGCAGTCGCAAAAACCATCAAGCGTTATGATGAAACTGGCTCTCATGAGGACCACCACAGGAAAGGAAAACCCAGAGTTACCTCTGCTGCGGAGGATAAGTTCATTCGAGTTAACTGCACCTCAGATTGCAGCCCAAATAAATGCTTCACAGAGTTCAAGTAACAGACACATGTCAACATCAACTGTTCAGAGGAGACTGCATGAATCAGGCCTTCATGGTCAAATTTCTGCAAAGAAACAACTACTAAAGGACACCAATAAGAAAACTTGCTTGGGCCAAGAAACATGAGCAATGGACATTAGACTGGTGAAAATCTGTCCTTTGGTCTGATTTGAGTCCAAATGTGAGATTTCTGGTTCCAAGAGCTCTGTCTTTGTGAGACGCAGAGTAGATTAATCGGATGATCTCATGTGTGGTTCCCACTGTGAAGCGTTGGGGTGCTTTGCTGGTGACACTGTCTGTGATTTATTTAGAATTCAAGGCACACTTAACCAGCATGGCTACCACAGCATTCTGCAGCAATACGCTATCCCATCTGTTTTGCGCTTAGTGGGACTATCATTTGTTTTTCAACAGGACAATGACTCAACACACCGCCAGGCTGTGTAAGGGCTATTTGACCAAGAAGACGATTGATGGAGTGCTGCATCAGATGACCTGGCCTCCACAATCACCCGACCTCAACCCAATTGAAATGGTATGGGATGAGTTGGACCGCAGAGTGAAGGAAAAGCAGCCAACAAGTGCTCAGCATATGTGGGAACTCCTTCAAGACTGTTGGAAAAGCATTCCAGGTGCAGCTGGTTGAGAGAATGGCAAAGCTGTCAAGGCAAAGAGTGGCTGCTTTGAAGAATCAAATAAAAAATATACTTTTGTTTGTTTAACACTTTTTTTTGGTTAATACATGATTCGATATGTGTTATTTCATAGTTTTGATGTATTCACTATTATTCTACAATGTAGAAAATAGTAAAAAGAAAGAAATCCTTGAATGAGTAGGTAAACAACAACAAAAAATCGTCCCTTTTTCAGGACCCGGTCTTTCAAAGATACATCGTAGCAATCCAAATAACTTCACAGATCTTCATTGTAAAGGGTTTAAACACTGTTGTTTAATGCATGTTTTAATGAACCATAAACAATTAATGAACATGCACCTGTGGAACGGTCGGCAATTAAGGTCACAGTAATAAACTTGGGAAACTAAAGAGGCCTTTCTACTGACTCTGAAAAACACCAAAAGAAAGATGCCCAGGATACCTGCTCATCTGTGTGAACGTGCCTTAGGCATGCTGCAATGAGGCATGAGGACTGCAGATGTGGCTAGGGCAATAAATTGCCATGTCCGTACTGTGAGACGCCTAAGACGGCGCTACAGGGAGACAGGACGGACAGCTGATCATCCACGCAGTGGCAGACCATGTGTAACAACACCTGCACAGGATCGGTACATCCGAACATCACACCTGCAGGACAGGTACAGGATGGCAACAACAACTGCCCGAGGTACACCAGGTACGCACAATCCCTCCATCAGTGCTCAGACTGTCCACAGTAGACTGAGAGAGGCTGGACTGAGGGCTTGTAGGCCTGTTGTAAGGCAGGTCCACACCAGACATCACCGGCAACAATATCGCCTATGGGCATAAACCCACCGTCGCTGGACCAGACAGGACTGGCAAAAAGTGCTCTTCACTGACGAGTCGCGGTTTTGTCTCACCAGGGTTGATGGTGGGATTCGCGTTTATCGTCGAAGGAATGAGCGTTACACCGAGGCCTGTACTCTGGAGCGGGATCGATTTGGAGGTGGAGGGTCCGTCATGGTCTGGTGCGTTGTCACAGCATCATCGGACTGAGCTTGTTGTCATTGCAGGCAATCTCAACGCTGTGCGTTACAGGGAAGACATCCTCCTCCCTCATGTGGTACCCTTCCTGCAGGCTCATCCTGTCATGACCCTCCAGCATGACGATGCCACCAGCCATACTGCTCGTGCGGTGCGTGATTTCCTGACCTCAATCCTATATTCCTGACCTTAAGCCTATATAGAATTTGTGGGCAGATCTGAAAAAGCGTGTGCAAGCAAGGAGGCCTACAAACCTAACTCAGTTACACCAGCTCTGTCAGGAGGAATGGGCCAACATTCACCCAACTTATTGTGGGACGCTTGTGGAAGGCTAACCAAAATGTTTGACCCAAGTTAAACAATTTAAAGGCAATGCTACCACGTACTAATTGAGTGTATGTAAACTTCTGACCCACTGGGAATGTGATGAAAGAAATAAAAGCTGAAATAAATCATTCTCTCTACTATTATTCTGACATTTCACATTCTTAAAATTAAGTGGTGATCCTAACTGACCTAAGACAGGGAGTTTTTACTAGACTTAAATGTCAGGAATTGTGGAAACTGAGTTTAAATGTATTTGAGTTAGGTGTATGTAAACTTACGACTTCAAGTGTGTGTAATTATTATAAAACATTTTTTTAAATAAGATTGTTAGTTCTCAAAGATAATCTTCAAAATAAAATGCAAACTGTTGAGGAGAATCCAACATTTCCTAAATGTCATGGCATGGGGGGCCCCCATTTGATTTTGTTATGTTTGAGTCACTCGGGTAGCATAAGAACACAGCATAAGCCATGGCAAAATGTGTAGAATTGCAGGAAATTATGTTTTAACTGCACATTTTCTCTCAGCCCCATGACAAAATGTCACTGCTGCTGAAAATAAATCCTAGAGGAAGCACTGGTCCCTAACTCCTTGGTTGGTTTTCAGTCATCTAGAACGACTTTCTTCTACTCCTCCTAACTTCCCTGTTTGTTCAGGTTTTAACACGTCCCTTTTGAATAGTAGTGACCACATTCTTGGCTCCTCTTTGAGCTGTGTTTCTTGTTTTCTTTTTTTTCATGGCTGTCGCTCACCTCCGTTACGACGCTCATTAGGGCCACAGTAAAACGCCTCATCAGTGACTGCGCTGTGAAACACTTTTGTCTCTGGAATGCAGGAATTCCCAGCCCACGCTGCTGCTGGCTGATGGGAACAGGAAACAGTCCAGTGAAATGAGTGGTTCCCAATAGAGGGTCAGCATGATGTCACAGCACAGCCTGGACGGACACATGCACGAGCACATACACATGCGCACACACACTACTTACACACTTAACTGTATATTATTGACTGATATAGTAGATGTGCCTCATGTCTGAGTGACCTGAGTAGTGCTCTCCAGACTCTGTGCTCTCTGTCCTCTTACTGAGAGGTCACAGGCAGAAGGGAGGGCCCTAGATGGCCACTCTCACCCATGTCTATAATTAGTCTGGAGGCTGTGTGTTCTGGAGAGTGGCCCAGAGGGCTGTCTAAGATTATGTACCAATGTGCATTGATCATGTATTGATGAAGCTACAGTAACAATACTGTGTTACTTACCACTGGTGTAAGTGAGCGGAGTGTGGAGAGGAGCGTGCCCAATTTGACTGGTGCTCATAGCGAGATTCCCAAAGGCTGGAGCCTTGGCCTTCCTGGCCGCTACCAATTTTGTTTCAGTAGCGCTCACTTAATGAGCTCAGGGCATGCCCGGCCCAGCATGCGTTTGTTGTCTACTTGTGTGCTGCTATAGCCCCTTGCTACTGTCATGGAGGTCGCAAAATATTTGAAGAATATCATGAAGAAACCGATAAAACACACAGGTGCAAAAGATGAGGAGCAAGCGAGGGAGTGCGGCGACGTAGTGTCCACAGCTGAAGAAACATTGTGGAATCTGAAAAGACACGTATCCCGAAAGCATGACGGTGTACTTACTAGGTGCCTATGCCAAAAGAAAGGAATGAGGTGGGTAGTTAAGTGTGTCATTGTAGCAAAGTACTTATAAACAAAAAATCTGATCTCTTAAAATTTTCCTTAATTTTTGTTCTATTATCTGTACAATAGGCCATAATTGTTTTTAGCCCAATATTCCTGGCATTATCCAACTTTCAAGGAGCTTTCCGTTTTGACTGGGTTATTTTGCCTAAACTTTAGGCCTACTTTTAGAAAAAAACAACTGCATCTCTGACCAGCCTGGCAAGAGTTACCAAAAGGGTGTTTAATATCTCCAGTGGCTCTGCAAGCGCTCCCCAGGCACCATCACATGAGCCTGAAGCTACAGACTCGTTTCTAAAAATGAATTCAAAGGCACTGTTTAATTTGTCTTTCATTCTGTCAGTGTATATGCACAATTTATAGACTAATAAGGATTTACAACAAAACGTTGTTTAAATGTTGAGAGCTTAATGACTCTGACTCTGTGTGTCGCACTCGCAAATGCTTCACAATGTATTTCTTTGTTGGTTATAGCCTTGAAATAATATAGCCTAAATAAATCATTTGCTTTCCTTAGACTCTGTCTGGCTCCTGACCTACACTAAATGACCAAAAGTATGTGGACATCTGATCGTCAAACATCTCATTCCAAAATCACGGGCATTAATATCAGTTGGTCCCCCCCCTGCTGCTGTAACAGCCCCCACACCACTAGATGTTGGAACATTGCTGTAGTGATTTGCTTCCATTCAGCCACAGGAGCACTAGTGAGTCGGGCACTGATGTTGGGCGATTTAGGCCTGTCTTGCAGTTGGCGTTTCAATTCATCCCAAAGGTGTTCGATGGGGTTGAGATCAGGGCTCGGTGCAGGCCAGTCAAGTTCTTCCACACTTTCGACAAAACATTTCTGTATGGACCTCGCTTTGTGCACAGGGGCATTGTCATGCTGAAACAGGAAAGGGCCTTCCCCAAACTGTTGCCACAAAGTTGTAAGCACAGAATTGTCTAGAATGTCATTGTATGCTGTAGCGTTAAGATTTCCCTTCACTGGAACTAAGGAACTTAGCCCGAACCATGAAAAACAGCCACAGACTATTATTCATCCTCTATCAGACTTTATAGTTGTCACTATGCATTGGGGCAGGTAGCGTTTTCCTGGCATCCACCAAACCCAGATACGTCTGTTGGACTGCCAGATGGTGAAGCATAAATTGTGATTTTTAATAAATGGAGCTAATTTGGAGGCAGTTTATTTTTATTTCTTATTTTTTTTCCCCCCCGAAGCGTTTTTTAGCAGAGTAGTTGGAAAGGATGTGAGCGATTTCCGACTCCACTCGCATGTTCTGTGTGTGTCTGTACGTCATCCTACACCCAGCTCTGACACCGGGGGTGCCCTTTCCCACTCAGCAGGGGTCCAGACTGGAACACGGCAGGACGCTACCAGGCTGCTGAACCCCTCCCCTCTTGTTGCGCCTGACGCCGCCGGCGCTCTGCTGCCTCTGATTGGCGAGTGATTAGACAGATCGCAGATCATCTGCTCAGGATTAGTTAATCCAACAAGTAAGACCCAGCCTGCACAACAACACTGTTATGGCTTCTTTTAAATCCACAGTGACGATACTAACAACCTGTTCTGTGCAAAAGCATCAAAGAGATTGAAGACCCAGTTTATTTCAATGATATGTTTTGGTTTGAATGTGTGGTCGCGAAAGGCATGCAGGCTTCTCATTGTACCTGTACAGTAATGTCGACTGAGAAGGCAGATGTGAATGCCATCACTGCTTGAGTAACGTGCTGCTGATCCTGGCACGCCGATTGCCATGTTAACCGAGCTTCTGACCCCCTTGGCCATGACCTCCCATAGGGTCAATGTTGGGATGCCGCCAGACGGTCTAGTTTGACCTCTCGCACAACCCTAAACTAGCCATGGTCAGAGTCCGTTTTAGTTCCACTGTTCTGGGTCTTGAAAGGTGAACGGAACAAGTTAAACCGCCTGAGTACCTACTGCCTACTTCAGACAGGCCGCCATCACATACTTAGGTCAAATCTGATTTTGTTCATTTACTTGTTTTAAGGCACAGATGACCAGAAGAACTGGTGTACATTCGAAGGTACTGCAACGGTCCATCCACCCATTCATTAAGTCAGCAGGGGGATCCAGGGTCTCCTCTCCCACTGTTGGTTCAGCTGTAAGGTTGTTGAAGTAGCCTAACTGATCCCAGACCTGCCTTCCACAGAGAAGGTGTGCAAGCCAACGCAGATAGGCCTGTTGTGTAGCTGAATATACAGTCCGGCATGAGGCCAAAACATTCCTACACAACGGGTCACTTCATCTCCCTGCGTCACGCCACCACTCCCTAGTGTGTGTGTGTGTGTGTGTGTGTGTGTGTGCGTGTATGTTTTTGAGGAGTAGTAGCTATGTCAGTAAGCCTTTTATACAGTTTCATGTTGTTTTGGTGAGGGACACTACATGTCTGTATCCTCATCCTGATCTCTCTGGGTTCTATCGTAAATGGGACTCTGTCTTTGCATCTGTCTCTTTGTGACTGTCACTTTCTCTCTTTGTGTGCCTCTCTTTGTAACTGTGCCCTGCATGGCTGTGCCACCAATATTCCCTGCAGTTGTGGAGAGGGAGTGAGCATGGGGGAGGTGGTGGGAAAAAAAGGGGGCATTGTATATGGTCGCCCAGCCCTCCACTGGCCCCAGCTTGGGTCCGGGTTTGGTTAGGACTAGGAGCAGGCCTCGCCTCAATGGGCACTCTGTGTGTGCAGGAACCAGTGAAATGCCTCGGCTTGAGCCAGCTTCCTTTGATAAACACTAGCCAGGAGGATGCAGGAGGAGACCGCCAGCCCAGCAACAGTAGCTGGGCCCGACCCAGCCTCTCCAACCCCTCTTTCTCTCCCCTCTTTTGCCCTGCCTCCCACTCTCTCCTTCCTCTCGAATGTCCTGCTCTGGCCTTCCATGCACTCTCTAACAAGTGTAATTCCCTCTATTCTTATCCACGCTCCTTTGGCAAATGTCTACCATGACCTTGCTTTCACTCGTCTTTCTCTATTTTCTACCGAGCCTAGCACACCTCACACAAGCTTAGCACTATGGCAGGATGTACATCAATACAGTGCCAGAGCAAATCCAATCAACCGGATTCAAATTGGCACTGAGTAGAAAGTTGTACATTAAATCCCTCCCCCCAAAAAAGCACACTTTTTTATAGTGTCAACAACCTCATAAATAACTGGATTGTGCAGGCGGTGAAATTAAAACACAAGCCATAAAAACCTCAAACGATACTCTGGAGATGCAGCTGGCTGTGGATGTTGTTTTTACAGATGGTGGATATACATCTTGGAATGTATATAAATGTACTGATTCTGTATGGAAAAAGCTTTTCATGGTGTTTTTTTTTGCTCTTAGATGTTTGCTTTTCTATTTGTAATTTACATATGTGGTTATTCTGTTTGGGTACTTTGAGATTACAGTATGTGTACATATGAATGTTTGTATCTTTTGTGATTATATAAGTGAATTTTGGCATAGAACAGAAATCCATGTCCATGTTATTATTTGTGTATTTTTATCTGTGTACCTCTGTGTTGTGTGGGAATTTATACATTGGGGAAGGCATCAGCCAGGGGACAAAGATTCACCGGCCTGAGGAGAGAAAAGGGAAAAGAGGGTGAGATCCGGTAGTTATTGAGAAGCGGTAAGTTTCCTCATCCCATTCGGAGGACTTTGAATGGTCCCACAAACCGGGGACTCAGCTTCCGACAGGGCAGGCGGGAGGTTCCTGGTGGAGAGCCAGACGCGATCACCAGGTTGGAAAACGGGTGCCTCACGTGGGCAGCTTCCCAAACATCCTCTGCGTGCCGGAACCACTCATCCACCGCAGGGGCTTCGGTCTGGCTCGGGTTCCACGGGCCAGGGCCGGCTGGTACCCAAGGACGCACTGGAAGGGAGACAACCCGGTGGAGGAGTGATGAAGTGAGTTCTGGGCGTACTCTGCCCAGGGAAGGAACCGGGTCCACTCCCTCTGCTGGTCCTGGCAGTAACTCCTCAGGAACCTCCCCAGCTCCTGGTTGGTCCTCTCCACCTGCCTGTTGGACTGAGGCTGGTATCTGGATTTCAGGCTGACCGTGACCCCCAGCTTCTCCATGAAGGCTCTCCATACATGCAACATGAATTGGGGACCACAGTCTCTGACCATGTCCTCCGGAAGGCCATAGTGCCGGAAGACCTGCTGAAACTCTGACCTCAGCGACCTGGAGAGTGGTAGGGAGACCAGAGAGAGGGATAAAACGGCTTAATTTGGAGAAGCAGGTAGCAGTACTTGGTGGTGATGGCATTGAGACCTCTGTAGTCAATACACGGATGAAGACCCCCTCCCATCCTCCTTGGCCACGCAGAAACCTGCCGATGCAGGGGAGGTGGATGGGCGGATGAAAACCTGTTGGAGAGCCTCCTGGATGTACTCCTCCATCGCCTTGGCTTCAGCCCCCAACGGGGTAGATGCGGAGACGCATTGTCTCTTAGCAGGTCGATAGCACAGTCCCAGGAACAATGAGGGAGACAGGTGGAGCGACCCTTGGAGAAAATCCTGGTAAATCACTGACAGATCCCCAGATCGAGGGAGATTATCAGTGGTCTTGTATGTCTTCCATTTCCTAATAATTGCTCCCACAGTTGATTTCTTCAAACCAAGCTGCTTACCTATTGCAGATTCAGTCTTCCCAGCCTGGTGCAGGTCTACAATTTTGTTTCTGGTGTCCTTTGACAGCTCTTTGGTCTTGGCCATAGTGTAGTTTGGAGTTTGACTGTTTGAGGTTGTGGACAAGTGTCTTTTATACTGATAACAAGTTCAAACAGGTGCCATTAATACAGGTCATGAGTGGAGGACAGAGGAGCCTCTTAAAAAAAGGTCTACAGGTCTGTGAGAACCAGAAATCTTGCTTATACTTATTTACTTATTTTCCACCATAATTTGCAAAGAAATTCATTAAAAATCCTACAATGTGATTTTCTGGATTTTTTTCCTCATTTTGTCTGTCATAGTTGAAGTGTACCTATGATGAAATTACAGGCCTCATCTTTTTAAGTGGGAGAACTTGCACAATTGGTGGCTGACTAAATACTTTTTTGCCCCACTGTACATACATACATACATACATACATACATACATACATACATACAGTTGAAGTCAGAAGTTTACATACACCTTAGCCAAATACATTCAAACTCCGTTTTTTACAATTCCTGACATTTAAACCTAGTAAAAATTGTTTTTTAGGTCAGTTAGGATCACTACTTTATTTTAAGAATGTGAAATGTCTGAATAATAGTAGAGAATGATGATTTATTTCAGCTTTTATTTCTTTCACATTCCCAGTGGGTCAGAAGTTTGAGTGTATGTAATTAGTATTTGGTAGCATTGCCTCAAACACTTTAAACTTGGGTCAAACATTTTGGGTAGCCTTCCACAAGCTTCCCACAGTAAGTTGGGTGATTTTTGGCCCATTCCTCCTGACAGAGCTGGTGTAACTGAGTTAGGTTTGTAGGCCTCCTTGCTCGCACACTCTTTTTCAGTTCTGCACACAAATCTTCTATAGGATTGAGGTCAGGGCTTTGTCATGGCCACTCCAATATCTTGACTTTGTTGCCCTTAGGCCATTTTGCCATAACTTTGGAAGTATGGGGTCATTGTCCATTTGGAAGACCCATTTGCGACCAAGCTTTATCTTCCTGACTGATGTCTTGAGACGTTGCTTCAATATATCCACATGATTTTCCTACCTCATGATGCCATCTCTTTTGTGAAGTGCACCAGTCCCTCCTGCAGCAAAGCACCCCCACAACATGATGCTGCCACCCCCGTGCTTCACGGTTGGGATGGTGTTCTTCGGCTTGTACGTCTCCCGCTTTTTTCCCTCCAAACATAACGATGGTCATTATGGCCAAACAGTTCTATTTTTGTTTCATCAGACCAGAGGAAATTTCTACATAAAGTATGATCTTTGTCCCCATGTGCAGTTGCAAACCGTAGTCGGCCTTTTTTATGGCGGTTTTGGAGCAGTGGCTTCTTCCTTGCTGAGCGGCTGTTATGAGAATGTTGTTATCAATGTTCATAAACTCCAGTTAATCTACTCAGTCTGCAAAGATTTGCAAAGATTCTGGTTGAATGAAACAGACAGATTTCCCAGTTTACAATAGTCAAAGTTTATTCACGAGAACGTTCTAACATCAAAAATGCAAACCCAGTCTTTATAACACACACAGACAAGTTCGAATCTTAAGCTACGCCTTGCTCAGACAGTCTGTGTTTTTCCACTACACAGATACATTGTTTAATCTGCAACATGTTTCATAATTTTCTGCAAGCCTAAAAGTTTCTCCCCTCCACGGGTGGAGACAGAATGTCCAGTAAGGAACACAGTTGTCCAGCTTGTCTGTCGACAGCTCCTCTTATCATTTGTTTCACACTTGCACCCTGCTTACATACTAAAGAGGAACAAAAGGTCCTTGTTCTAATTCTGACTAAAACTACACACATCAGATTATAGTTTTACGATTTTAATAAATTTCATACAATTATATGGTTTCAGAGTGGAATTATTTAATCATCTTTAGACATATAAATAATTTTATCAGCGGCCTTTCAAGTTATGATATAGGACTCGTTTTACTGTGGATATAGATACTTTTGTACCGGTTTCCGTCCAGCATCTTCACACTCGTCACAAGGTCCTTTGCTGCTGTTCTGGGATTGATTTGCTCTTTTCGCACCAAAGTACGTTTATCTCTAGGAGACAGAACGCGTCTCCTTCCTGAGCGGTATGACAGCTGCGTGGTCCCATGGTGTTTATATTTGCGTACTATTGTTTGTACAGATGAACATGGTACCTTCAGATGTTTGGAAATTGCTCCCAAGGATGAACCAGACTTGTGGAGGTCTACAATTGTTTTTCTGAGGTCTTGGCTGATTTCTTTTGATTTTCCCATGATGTCAAGCAAAGAGGCACTGTTTGAAGGTAGGCCTTGAATCACAGGTACACCTCCAATTGACTCAAATGATGTCAATTAGCTTATCAGAAGCTTCTAAAGCATGACATAATTGTCTGGAATTTTCCAAGCTGTTTAAAGGCACAGTCAACTTAGTGTATGTAAACTTCTGACCCACTGGAATTGTGATACAGTGAAATAATCTGTCTGTAAACAATTGTTGGAAAAATTATTTGTCATGCACAAAGTAGATGTCCTAACCGACGTGCCAAAACTATAGTTTGTTAACAAGAAATTTGGAGTGGTTGAAAAACAAGTTTTAATGACTCCAACCTAAGTGTATGTAAACTAATGACTTCAACTGTGTGTATATATACATATGATATTCTGAATAAAAACGGAGGAGTTATGTCACACATGCAGTTAGAAATAGAAAATATATGGGATTGTCTGCACAATCCAACTTCCAACCAACTGATTGCAGCACTACCACAATTATGGAGGAGGCAAGTGGAAAAGGGAAGTAGGTAGGGAACTTGTTTGCCTGCCATATATTAAAGATACAAATTGTCTGAAAAGAAATTGGCATAAAAAGAAAAATATACCAGTTTCATCTGAGGACAAATGTTGACAGCTGCGCCATACGATTCCATGGCACATGGTTTATGAACTGTTCAAAAAAGCACTTGCTTCAAAACTTGAGTTTTTCAATGATATAACATTTATGCCACCAACAAAATGCTTTATATATGGGGCATACAACATTCTCAGCTCTGTAGCTCAATAGGGGCAATACCAAAATAAATGATCTATGTAGCTTGCTTGTGGTCACAGGTTCAGGAATGGTAAAAAAAAAAATCACAACATGCACTTTAATTAACCTTACAAATAGCATTGTTGGGCGAATTGGGACAGCCATCGTCAGTCAATAAATAATACTCGTAGGAAAGATTTTCATCTTTAGCTCACAATCTGTGGATGCTATACGATTAGAAAGGTTAAAGTATGTTAAACATCACAGCACAATTGAAAAATATATGGCACATGGAAACCAAACGAGGGTGATCTATGGTGATAGGTGGGATTGGCTGAGGGCTGGGATTAAAGAGCTCATGTTTGGTAATGTATTACTGTTATGTGACTGCTTTATAGAAAAGTACCATGTATGCAAAATGTATATGTAGCAAAAAAAGCTGTTAAAATAAGCTCAAAGATATTTGTCCTCTGAAGAGGGGTTACTTTAAGACATGAAGAGGGGGTGGAGGGGTTACTTTAAGACATGACGATCAGTCGATCCAGACAATATATTTTGCTGTGTTTAACACTTTTGGTTACTATATGATTCCATATGTGTTATTTCGTAGTGTTGATGTCTTCACGATTATTCTACAATGTAGAAAATTAGTAAAAATAATTAGTAAAAATAAAGATAAACCCTTGAATGAGTAGGTGTGTCCAAACCTTTGTATATATGTGTGTGTGTGTGTTTGTAATCAATTACACAGGCATAGTACAACAACAACAACAAAAAAGCTCATTGCTCAGGTCTTCAGTTGTGAGGATAGACTAAAATCAGTAGGCTAAGCGGGAAGATACTGAACTTGCCAAATGATTTCATTGGCGTGTACATTAAGGGTGTTCAGATGCTTTGAATTTGATTACATTTTTGGCTCTCAGTTGGATGTCTTCCGAAGTAAGTGGCTTTAACGTCCATGTCTTTTTTCACAGGCCAGTAAATTCACACTCCGAAAGGTTGACCTCTGGACCTCTTGCTGCTGCAAAAAAACATGTATTTCAGCTTTTGTATTGGTACTGTTCAATTAATGGCATACCAATAAATGTGTACATGTCTCAGCACAATTTCCCTAGGTCATAGCAAAAACAGTACACTGCTCTCTGTGGTTCTCACACTATTGCAGTTGTAGAAGACCTGGTGAGTCTTCTCTTAACCGTTTATACTTGTACCCATATATGGGTTGAAAATGGCATATTTGAGCACTGATAAGCGCCTAAATTGGAACGCAGTGGCGATACAGTAACACGCTGTAAATGACGTCAGCGCTCAGGTTCTGTGCTTCGCAGCGCTCTGACTGACGGACGTTTTGAACTCGAGCTCTGCACGTGACAAGAAGTTGCCTCTTCCCTCCCGCTACTTGGGGAAACTTTTGCACATTTTTGGTTGTCCGAGTGAGGGGAAATGCTGTGAATTTAAGAAGACTCTCTATGTATTTTGAAAGATGTGACATTGAGGATGATAATAAATACCGCTTTGATGGCATACAAGCAAGCCAAACACACGTACGCGTAAGGCGCTTCACATTTTGTTGTTGCTGCTGCTCACGTACCTGAATGCGCACGACGACTCCTTTCTATGCGCTCAACAATTCGGATTCTCTGAATTGCCCTGTGAATGCATAACACCGTAAGATCGTATTTTATAACTTAGCTAGTCATGTTAGCAATAGAACAAGCTTTCAAATGATGCCCACCTGACCCAGATTGCGATCTATAATGGGCCGTTTTTGGATTGCGTAAACAACATTGTGTGATGGCGGGGATGGATGCAGGGTTGTGTTCCAAACAAAAAATAACTACAAGTGTGCTTGCTTTAGTTAATCAACGGCACATCTAGGAGAGCGAATAACAGCAACGTATAGTTAAACTCTTCTTTGAGTCATACACGTGCATTGAAATTAATTAGGAACTGTGCACACTTTGGAGATGTTAGATTGTCTCTACATTTTGATACGTACACGCGACTTCTATCAGAATACGAAGATCACATTGAAAAGACTGGTCTAGACGAACAACACTTGGTCTAGACGGACCACTTCAGGACGTGGTCAGGGATGCATGTGTATGTGGATCTCGTCTCAATCTGGACGCAATCAGGCTACCCGACGTCAGCAGCACTCCTCCCACAAGTCTCCAGAAAACTGAGAGGCACCTTTTCATTATAATGTTGGAGGAAATGCGTTCCTAGCGTGTGAGGGATGGGTTTGCTGGCCTCATAAATGCTAGCTGATATTTATAATAATTGTAGTTTTTTTTGTTTGGCTAGAGTTATTCTAACCTGTTTGCAATTGTTTTAGTGTTGCTTGCTGGCTATCTACAGAGGTTTGCTGGCGTGTTAGCTACAGTAGTTAGCTACTGACGTGTTATCATATTTTGCCTATTCCACTGTTTGTAGAATGCATAGTTTTATGTGTATATATAGAGCGCACATGGTAGACACGTTTAAATGTAGGTGTAGACGCAGGACGCGTTCGGGAATTCCATGATCAGAACTCTATGATCAGAATACTAAAAGTCTACACACGGGCCATAGTCCTCTCACACAAACCCGTGTCATTTTTTTGTTGTCTTATGTTGCACCTTCCCCACATTTTCATAACATAACGTTTGGATTCAGTATTGTGTCAGGTGAACTGTTGTGTCATCAACTTTGGACTAATAATTTTCCCATATTCTCCAAACTGTTGCCTTTCAATTGCTACCATGCTTATGCATTGCATATTTCTTCTGTAAGAAACATTTTAAATCTAGCATTATCCATATAGGACAATTCCCACAAGTGTAAAGGGTTTAAGGTTATACTGGAGGGTCTGGCTGATTCCTGTTGATGGGAGCTGAGACTGTCAGAGGCTCTGGGCTGGGCTGGGCAGGGCTGGACTGGACTGAGGTTGGCTGGGCCGGCTGTTGAAAGGGGCCTCTGTTGCTGAGAGAGGTACTGAAAGGCCTGGACAGCCTGTTCTCCCCTCTGCCTCCGGACGATGATGTCAGTGGAACAAACCCTCAGACAGGGTGATGTCATGCTACCCCTTTACCCACCAGCTCGTGATTAGGGGTCACTAGCACAGGGTCACAGAAGGAGTGGGGGTCTGTGGTGCTGAAACGGTGCCCTTTTTTAAGTTGGCTGACTTTGACCCTGGGACTGCTTCCCATATAGCTGCCTGTCTGCTTGTTGTGTTGTGAAACTCTTGTCCTGCACCTGCTGCATGCAGGCACGTTTTTCTCTCTCTCTCTTGTGGATCATTCCTCGAAAAGCTGTGAAAAAGCTATTGGAATCTCCCCCTTTCGGCTTCTGGACAATTTTCACTTTCAAATTAAATTTGCTGCTTTGGGCTGCCGATGGACGACAGCCCAGTTAACACTCGGCTGGAGAGGGAGGGTCAGAGGGAGACCAAGAGATGTGCAGAATGTACAGCAGAAAAGAGGAAAAGTACCCCACAGGCACTGCACAAAAGTCTTCCTTGTGTGAAGAAGCAGATTGCCATAGCCTTCCTCCAGCAGGGGAACCGTATGGGCGTCTAATCTCTTCGTCACTGAGAGACAAAGGTTAAGCCAGTTTACTGTAGTGCTGGAGGAAAGAAGCAGCGGGGCAGAGGAAGGAGCGCAGCAGGCCTCTTCATTGGCTCTGGGAAGCACACAGCTCAGTCCCCATTGGCTTAGCAGGACACTTGTCTGTCACAAAGACCCCTTGTTAACCCCTGCTCAGCCAAGACCCTCTCAAAGTGTCATTGGTCAGTGTGTCAGGTCACCGGTCATGTTGGTTAGATAATGTGTCAGGGACACTTAGTCTGAATTTAAGCCCCCTTGAATCCACAGTTGTTGACCACGGCTGTCTAATGCCTGTTGCTGAGAGAATCTAGAAGGATCCATTTCGGATTCCATGTACTACAATAGTTGAATAATATCAGATACAGTATGTGTCATTGTGTAAAATGTCAAATTAACTTATTGCAGTCAGAGCGGGACAGTTGAAAACCAAAACCTCCCATTTTGTTACTTAAATAAACCGAACACAGCCTGCTCTTTGGTGTTCTGATTTACTGTTCGTACACTCACAATGAGTGTTGTTAAAAATATAACAAATCCTGACTGAAATGTGCCCTTGCCACTAGGAAGGAAATAGGCCACATCATGTCTCAAAATAAAATTGACTATCAAAGACGAAATCCATCTAAAGTTGCACAAGCACAGAGCATTGGAGAACGGTGGACGGATGGACGGACAGAAAGCAGGACGGAGAGAACTAAGACGGGAGACTTGGCTCTTGATGTGTATGACGAGGAAGGAAGGAAGGGAACTCTAGGGACTAACTGCTTAGATAGGAAGAGAGATGGTTGTTTGATGGAAAGCATTTTTGCCAGTGAGAGAGTAAATAGGAAGGAAGAGGTCTCAGTGGGACCCAGCTAGAGAGTTTAGGCAGAGCAATTGAATGTCCGCAAGGCATCTGACTATGATCGCGTCCCAAATGGCACCCTATTTATTTTATAGTGCACTAGGGTTCCATAGGGCCATGATCAAATGTAGTGCCCTATATAGGGCTCCATTTGGGATGCAACTCAGGTCCTCTGTTGTTGACATTTGAGCACATCAAACGTGACCATTTATTCAGTATTGACGTAATATGGTGTCATTAGTCATTTGAGGATCACAGTTGGGATGTTTGAAACTCATTCGTGGTCCTTTGGTTAGCCTCTCCATTTTATCACTTACTGTATGCTGTCAGTGTGCAGTTATTTGTTTTATGTATCTGTTTCTCTTATGTGTGTTTTTTTTTTTTTGTGGGAGTCCGTGTGTGTGTGTGGGAGTCCCTGTGTGAGTTTGTGTGTGTGACCATACATGGTTTGTCTGATTGTTGTCATTTAGTGTGTATGGCAGTGTAGTCTGGTTCTCAGTACCTCAGTGCTCCGAGGGTGAAGGGAAGTGAGGCTAACGCTTGGTAGGTTGCCCTCTCTGGCCACGTGCCCACTGCCTCCTGGAACTCTAATCCTATTACCTGCAAGATATTTACTGCTCTAACTCAGTTGTCCTGGCCTATCTACGCACACACACAGAGTAACAATGTTTATTTGATTTATTTTCTTTTTCTCCCCATTTCGATCTTGTCTCATCGCTGCGATGGGCTCGGAGGCAAAGGTCGAGTCATGCGTCCTCCGAAAACATGACCCTCCAAATAGCGCCTCTTAACACTTGCCCGCTTAACCCGGAAGCCAGCCGCACCAATGTATCGGAGGAGGAAACACCGTTCAACTGACGACCGGGGTCAGCCTGCAGGCGCCCGGCCCGCCACAAGGAGTCGCTAGAACGCAATGAGCCAAGTAAAGCCACCCCCGTCAAACCCTTCCCTGGGCCAATTGTGCACCGCCCCTATGGGACTCCAGATCACGGCCCGGTTGTGATAGAGCTCGGGATCGAACCTGGGTCTGTAGCCTTAGCCCGCTGCTCCACTCGGGAGGTAACGAGCTTTTTATGACCGGTCTTCTGTCTCTTGTTGTTAACTGTCTTTAATCCTACATGCAATCCAAAAGCATCCTTCTGTGTTGTTGATGATGATACAGCAGACTCGTTGTCGACAGCTGCTTGACCATGCTGCCCCTGGCTCTTAGCTGTGTGTGGGAGTCGTCATAGTACTCAAAGTGAAGCGGTTACCATAACAAACTGTCACAGGACAGCCTCCTCCTCAGTCTTTAGCCGGAGGTGAAGAGCTCTGTTGACAGAATAGACGTGGAGATGGGTTATGCGCGAGTGTATTTGTGTAGAAGCAAAAGCCAAAACAGGCCCACTCTTGTTCCGTCCTATCCGTTCTACACCTCATCATTAATATCTTCCTCTGTTTTTCATTCCCTTTCTTTGCTCAACCATATACTTACTCAACCCCGGCTCTCCTCTCCGTCTCCTATTCTCTCCCATCCTATCCCACCCCATCCATCCATGTTGCCATTCCTTCCAACTCTCCTCCCAGTGCCATTTTGTTTGTCTGTCTGTCTGGTTAAAGAGGGAAGGAACAGTGTGACTGACAGGAGGAAGTCAGGCCAGGCCTCCCCTGATCCAAGCATGTAGTAATTAAGACCTGTTGGATTGGCTATAAAACTAGAACCTCTGATTTACTTAATAGCTGCTTAAATCTGATGGTAATACTTTACTTAAAGGCTGCAGGTAGGCTATAATGCAGTTATAATGCATTGTAAGACTTGTCTTTAGCATGTATGACTATCATAAGTTTTTATCTCATAATGATCCTGAATTTACAGCCTATTATGAGCCATATGTATGTAACGGATGTGAAATGGCTAGCTAGTTAGCGGGTACGCGCTAGTAGCATTTCAATCAGTTACGTCACTTGCTCTGAGACTTTAAGTAGGGTTGCCCCTTGCTCTGCAAGGGCCGTGGCTTTTGTGGAGCGATGGGTAACGACGCTTCGTGGGTGACTGTTGTCGATGTGTGCAGAGGGTCCCTGGTTCGCGCCCGTGTCGGGGCGAGGGGACGGTTTAAAGTTATACTGTAACATGTATGCTTAGAACAAGTTATATAAAACATTATTATATAGGCAATACCTAAAGTATTGTATTGAATGTTTTTTTGTCTTCAGGGCACCATTTGTAAATGAGACACTGGTCTCAATTGGGTTCCCCTGAATATATAAAAATACATTTAAATAAATGGCCAATCTGATATGCTTCCTGACTGATCCAACAGTTAATCAGTTTACCAGTGCACATAATCAATTAGAAATATTGCTAGTTGATGATGGGCACTGGAGACGCCATCGCCTTTAGGTGTGTATAGGCTCATAGACATTCATTTATGATAGGCATAAGGAGGGCTGTGCCCTAATTACATAAAAAAAAAAAAAAACATTTTTTTAAATCATCATCTTGGTCGACCAAGAGTCTTTCGACCAATCGCCTGGTCGAAATTCTTAAACGTGTATTTTTCCATATACTGTAGACACACCCTATGTGTTTTAATAAAATCAACTATATGTAAGCTACTGAGCTGTCTGATGCTTTAAGCACACTGATTAAATAATTAAGACACACACATTACTCGAGGGAGCCAGAGATCAAGATAGAAGAACAAAAACTTGTCCCAAACCACCACCTCCCACTGTTGCTGGCCGTCACAGATTTTGCCATTACACTCCCGAAGTTGTCGGTTATAGACTACACCAGGGGTCAGCAACCTTTTCCATTTGGAGTGCCAATTTATCTTACCATTTCTACGTGTCAGTTATGATTTTCATATGCACATTTTCATGGAACAGTTTAATTTATTTATAATAAATTTGTCGTATCTCAAAATATAAATTATACAAATCTAATAGTAACTTCCATTGCCAACTATGCCATTGCCAACTAGCCTACATAAAGCCAACAAATAAACAAATTGCAGCCTACAGGTAGAAAATAAATCACATTGGCTATGCATGGCCTGTTTCTAAGGAACTTGAAACATTGTATTAACTTGGTCCAGCCCAGATGCTAACAAACTTGCCACATTGTATAAAATATTCTGGACCCTCCAAGTTTCCTGCGCAAGGGATAAGAAGTAATCAGGTAGGCCTATTTTTATGATGTTTTCACCTGATCAGAGCATTACATTTTTTTCACCTTTCAACCCGTGGTTATCGAAGGGGAGAAAGCTGGAAAGATTTGTTCAAATAGGCTACATTGAGGAACTGTTGTCATTCTTAGTGGATGTAAAAACACACTTTGTTTACTTGCTGTTTTGATGTGAAGAGAAATTATTTGAGAAGCTCCACAACTTATTAGTGGTGGTGAATTAAGTAAATCAGAAATACTATGGTCCTTTTTTTTGATAACATCGATGATCTAAAATCGCTTAAACTTTTTTTAATATTCACAACTGCTGTAGCTTAGACCCTATTTTACATCATCTAAGGTTGTTGCGTTGTGTCCACCATCGGTTGAGATACAACATGCTCTTGAGTACAGGGTGGTTGTCATGTTTTGGACTAGTCTCAGGTTGCCATACCTCCAAAATCACATCGTTGTCACAATCCTGCAATACGGAGGGGAAGGGGTTCTGTCTCTAATGTTTCTGTGTTGTGTTCTCAAATGAACATTTCCTTTTGTCTAGTTGTAAGATCTCCAATCTGTTTAATTTGATTGTCACTCTTAGTATACAGTGCATTCGGAAAGTATTCAGACCCCTTGACCAACCGGCTCGATTCGGTCTTATGTAGCAAAATTATGAAACTGTTTTTTTTATATTGGATAAAAGTACAGACTCGGAGCTAGAAAATGATATGTACACTACAGTTGAGGAACAATGGGAAAGTAATTCTGCTTTGAAAATTGATAAACTTGTAACCTCACTTTTGAGAAAATGGCCCTTGTTTTGGTACCTACAGGAGAGCTCTAATTTTGTCTACACCCATTCAGCATCGTTCACACCCTCTTAAACTTTAGCCCCACCCATCTCTTTAAGGATTCACATGTGAGGCTGTGTACTACACAACCAAAGATTAAGACTAAAGGCTGGTTTAATCTACACGTGTGTTTGTAAATTGAATCTGGAGTGCCAGAGTGTGCACTGGGTGTTCGTAAACTGTGTTGTCAGATTGGCCGTTCGTAAATTGAGTGTTTCGCACACTGGACGCTCTGGCCGAAAGGTAGGGTTGATCTGAGGGTTCTGACCTAACGGCTTGGGTGCTTGACTACTGCTGTCTGGCTAATGTTGGCTAGCTTGCTATCTACTTCCAGACACAAATGAGGGAACAGCTCACTGACCATTTTACTCACACTAGCAGAGCTGGTTAGGCTGTTTTGATGTTATCCAGAACGTTGGTGACTGCAACTGTGCTGCTGGCAACAATTTAATTATGCTTTTTTTGCCAATGTTTACTGACACCGGCCATATTCAACGGGTGTTGAGCTGTGTAAATTCATCATTTATTCTGCACTCGGGCACACTGAGATGAGTGCTTTGAAATCTGAGTAGATAGCCAGAGTGAATTTACCAGCTACGTCTATCGACAGTTGTCGCAGTGACGACATGAACATTCTATTGAAATGGTTACTTGCATAGTGGAGTCTTTTTGTTTTGACATGTAGCTAGCTAGCTAAACAATAAACCATAAACCCAACTCATAACGTTACTACGCTGCATGAATCTGCAGGTAGCTAACCAACCAGGATCAATGTTAGCTAGCTAACATTAGGCTATAACTAGCAATGCAAATGGCCTTGATACGAATAATATTACAACACAGTAACGTTAGCTAGCTAGCTAACATGACACTTTAACTGGAAATTAAAATGACTTACTGGCATGGTTGCCCTTAGTTTGAAGATCTACCCGAAGACAGATCTTTTTATACAACAGCTTTTTATTTTCGACTCTCTCCGCGTATTTGCAATCAAACACCAGAATTTTCTCCGTCTCCTTAGCTGTCATACTCTGCTTCCACCGGGCATTCCACTGATGTCAAAACTCGGTCCTCCAGAAAGTGGAGAGCATTATCAACACTTTTGCAGTTCTTTGTGATATCTTTTTCTTTAAAGCCACGTTAGAAATCATTACCTACACGTACTGAGCAGCTCATTTTATAGACAGAAGCATGCTACATGGCAGACCAATCCGAACTCCTCTCTCGGCATGTCCAGCCCATCCATTATTTCAGCTAATCATGGCTAGCAGGTAGGTTCCTGCCTTTTCCCTTGGATAAACCAACTAGGCTCGTAATTTAACAATTGTTTTCATATTAACAGATGGCATACAAGTTTTTTATTAATGCACATGAAAGTTCACATGTTGCAGAAGGCATTTCTGTCAAACAACACATTTTGATAAAAATACATGTTTTTACAAGTAGTAATGCGTGACATACACCTAGTTTCCTGAAACGAGTCAGAGGCTTTTAGATGATTGACGTGAAAGCTGCAATATGTAACTTTTTGGGCGACCCTGATCAAATTCACATTGAAATGTGAGTTATATCTGTCCATCTCATTCAAGGCAAGTCTAAGAAGCAGTAGACATGTTCTATGTGTGCTATTTCTACTCTTCAAACACCAGCTTCAAACAGCTGAAAATACAATATTTTTGGTTATTGACAATATATTTCACAGCGGTTTAGTTGGTACAAGCATTGTCTACACTACGCATTGCTTGTTTTGTCACAAATTGAAATTAGGGGAACTATTAGAATTCTAGCAACCAGGAAATGGCTGAGCGATTTCTACATCTTGCACCTTTTTTTAAAGGTTTAAAAATGTAATATTAGTTACAAAAAAATCTAGAAATAATACAATTGTTAACTTTAAGCTTTTAAATTGTATCATACTCATCCGTTTAATTTTTTCTGGCGAAGACATGGATTTCCTATGGTGTGTTATGCAAAATGTATTAACTTTGAGCACCTTTTATCACCTTATTGGCATTCAGGTCCAAAAAGTCCGTGTCTGACCACTTCTTCCTTGGGTAAACATGTATTGAAACTTTTGTTTAAATCAAAAGGGATGCTGTCAAAAAGTGATTGAATTCAAATGGATTTGCCCTAAACGTATGTCAGAGCATGCAGTCGCTGTATTTGAAGCTTGTTTGTTCTCACATTTAATTATGTAGGGCTCATCCGTTTACTCTGCTCTCATTTCCAGCAGGCTGCAAAACGCGTCCATCCATCACCAGCCACCGCGCGATGTGCATCAGCGCCCACCGACTTCCCAGTGCACCCACAAGGCCATGCAATTTAGCAAAGACCAGGGAATTCAGGCGGATGTTTTATTTCTAGAGTAGGGTTGGTTTAAATATAGTTATTTGTTTTGAAATGTCAAACATCAACTATTTAGATTTTTCTATTTGCATATTTCGCATGGTATTGAGGTGAAATGTTGTCACAGTGCCTGAATTTAAATACGGATTTTGATTTGGATATATTATAGTAAGTGTCATATTTTCCAAACATAACCTACCACAGGCTGATCATTTTTAGACACATTCCAGGCAATGTCGGGTCCAGAAACTCTCACAGCTGCCACACCAAGTCTCCAAATGGCAAACAGACGATGATGTAATCTCGAAATGTATTTGATTGAGCGATGGAAATTTGGCGAGAGACTTTAGGGATTTACGGTACTGTCGTGGCAGTAGTTTAGCTGTGGACTAATGCGCCGTAAGAAAACAATGCAAGCCTACCTTTAACACAGATACGATTTGAGTAATTTGGTATTGCTCGGGAAAAGTGACGTGACTGTTTCACGTGTCACTATTTCGAAAACGGCACATGCAGTCTCTTTTATTTTGGTTGTCATTTTCCATAGTGGACGGATGTAGGCAGAGTCAGCAACGGATTTGACATACACACTTACCTTATTTTCAAACCTTGCCCACGCTCCAGCCTTCTTTGCCGGTGTGCGCACACAGCACACCTGCCTCTCCGGTTAGTCCTCCCGGCAGTCAGTCTTTACCCGTCCGGTGCTGAAGAGCGAGTCGGAGGGGCTACGGATGACAGCGCCGAGATGAGGTCGGGCAGATGACCGCCACATTCTCCGCTGGTCCTGCGCAAGCCAGGGGTATCCGTTTTTTGGGGGGAACGGACCACAATAATACAAAAACATAAACTGTAGTAGCCTAGGCTACAACCTTTGTGAAGATGATTGGATATTCTGTCAATGGATTTATTATCTCTTGAGGAATCAAAGAGTTCTGTGTGTGCGGGGTGTTTGGGACGTTGCTTGTAACCTGGTATTGCATAAGTGTGTTGCTTGTTTGGAGAGTCTTCGTCTTTGAACTACCATGGCCAGCGTGAATAAGAATCTGCGGGTAAGTGTAGTGGCTTTATGTTAACCTAAATAGTCAGGCAACATAATAACCGTATATGGTTATAATTTCATAGGTGTTTCTAGAGGAAATGTTGCAATGCTTTGATTTAGAATACTTGATAGAGGCTCCACCATTCTGTCCTTCTGCCATACAATCAATGACAACAGTCCCGTCATGACATAAATACAAGTGGCAAGTACAATTGTTGTAGCTCATTGTACAGCGGTGAAAGCCCATTAAGTCATGTTATGGAGGAACCCCATTGCGACTAGAACGTGCGTCTCTCATAAGGCGCGGAGACTCATTCAGAACATGCACCACCATGCCCCATTGGCGATTGTTCTCGGGGGTGACATTAATAGCAGAGTAGATCATTTTCTATGAATGATATATACACACACACACACAGAGTCTAGCTGTGGCACAGCTCTCATGTGGTTGGGTCACAGGGTATATGGGTTGTAATTGGGGTACTCTGGTGTTCAGTGAGACATTGTCTGACATTCTTTCAAGTGGAACAATGCAGCTACTGTGCTTTTTTTTTTTTAACTACATTTCAGTCATCAATGCATTTCCGGACTGTGGCGAGCTTCTCTAGATGCCTTGAGCTTCCTGAAAAGGCACAGGCTTGTAGCTGTGGCAGAAATCTCTCACGATTTCTCACTGACCACACTGTCTGTGATACAAGGACACGCTCGTCTGTATTCTGGACCTGTCTAGTCATATCTCGACGTCAACTTGTGGTGTTCGATGATCTGCTAGGTTGTCTGGGCTCCAGGCACATGCCAGCATCACTGGAGAGCTACAGCAGCATACAACTGTCTAGGGTTGCGGAAACCACATCTGATGCCTGATTAGCCAAATACCCTTTTACAGATCATTTTGGGATTGCGCCTTTACCTCATTGACAGACCCCTTCCTGCAGGGTGTGTGTGACTTAAGCACATTTCTTTGTGTGTACGCTTTGCGTGTGTGTGTGCGACGTACTTGTGTGTGTGTGTGTGTGCCCTATACGGATGCCTTGTACTTTAATATGGAAAGGTCACTTGCGTTCTGATACACCGAGACTGCAACAGTGAGGCCGCTCTTTTCATCTCGTCATTCTAGCAATCTCTCTACATCTCCGTTCCCTGTTCTTGAGACAGGGAGGTGATCATCTCTCACAGAAAATAGCACTGTTCCCTGAGATGCATCCCAACCCAGACTCCCGTGGCGCATCTTCCTTAGTGCTTTCTGTCCTATCTTGTAGAAGTGGACAATCATTCTGGTTGGTTTTTCCCTGGGCTGCAGAGTGCCATACAGCCAGTGTGATGGATGTGTGAGGACCTGCAGGGGGATAGATTGATGTGTATGTAGATAATGACTCCAGCAGCCAGTGGTATACTGTAGACAGACGGGTAATGCAGTGTCGGCATGCATCTCTGCTAGCAGACATGAGTTGTGTTACACATATCTGTGTCTGTTTTGAAACGTGTGTGTTTTTACCACAATCCACACGTTAAGCTGCCTTCCTTTCTCCTGCCAGACCGTGATTAGATTGTGTGTGTTAATGAAGTTACTCCTGTGTTACTGTTGTTTTGAGTAATGGTGAGAACACCACACACTCTGGTGTAGACTGAATTAGGTCAGCACACACACGAACATCATACCAAAGTCGTCATTGGTGTCCCTGACCCAGCAAGCACACTGGGTCTATTAAGGTTCAGAGATATGATAGGAATCTGGAGAGGTTCAATAGTGCAGGCCTTCAGCGCTATGCCTCCCTGATATTAAACGCCTGGCCACACTGAAACAATACTAATATTATCACAGGCTGTTCTTCACACACACACACACACACACACACACACACACACACACACACACACACACACACACACAGCACTGACCATACATACAGTATATGCTCATACACTTTAAGAGGGAGACACACTTTTACACAGTACATAGGAGGTATTCAAGTAAGAGAGTGGGGGCTGTGTGTGTGTGTGCACACATGGGTGATTTCTGAAGGAGAGCGACCCAGAGGGACCCTCCAAGCCAGCCTCGCCGCCTGCTCCAATGCGAAGAATGTGAATCAGCCATGGCACACACATTCTGTGAGGCATCCGAGCCAGCGGTCATCTACTGTTACAACAGGCGGGAGTAGGACATTACCTCATTTTTGTCTGCATAGGTCTTTTATACCTCCAGTGCGCATGCCGGTCACAAGTGGTTGTGGTGGTTTGCAGATGTGGTTGGGCATCTATTTTAATAAGTCCACTGAGAATAGACACCATCAAAAATAAATCCATGACTAATTAGTTTAGGCAGGTCCTGAGAAGCAGAAGACTAATAAAATGTATTTTCAAAATAATAGACTAGCATATTTAGAGTTTTTAATTAGGCCTAGGTTACTGGTCTGTGCAGCCATGTCTGCGCCATCCATTAAATCAATAGTTTATTTTGTTCATTAAACAGACAAGACACACCTACCCGATCACAGTCAACACACAGCCTATAGTTTATAGTAAGAATATAACGGAATATAACAGAATAAAATACAAATAAATATATTTACAGCACCAGTCAGTTTGGACACACCTACTCATTAAAGGGTTTTTCTTTACTTTTAGTATTTTCTATATAGAAGAATAATAGTGAAGACATCAACTATGAAATAACACATATGGAATCATGTAGTAACCAAAAAAGTGTTAAACAAATAAAAATGTTTTATATATGAGATTCTTGAAGGTATCCACCTTTGCCTTAATTGCCGCTTTCACACTCTTGGCATTCTCTCAACCAGCTTCACCTGGAATGCTTTCCCTACAGTCTTGAAGGAGTTCCCACATATGCTGAGCACTTGTTGGCTGCTGTTCCTTCATTCTGCGGTCCATCTCATCCCAAACCATATCAATTGAGTTTAGGTCGGGTTATTGTGGAGGCCAGGTCATCTGATGCAGCACTCCATCAATCGTCTTCTTGGTCAAATAGCCCTTACACAGCCTGGAGGTGTGTTGGGTCATTGTCCTGTTGAAAAACAAATGATAGTCCCACTTAGCACAAACCAGATTGGATGGTGTATCGCTGCAGAATGCTGTGGTAGTCATGCTGGTTAAGTATGACTACTTGAATTCTAAATAAATCACTGACAGTGTCACCAGCAAAGCACTCCCCACCATCACACCTCCTTTTCCATGCTTCACGGTGGGAAACACACATGCGGAGATCATCAGTTCACCTACTCTGCATCACACAGAGACACTGCGTTGGAACCAAAAATCTCCAATTTGGACTAAACGACAGATTTCAACCGGTCTAATGTCCATTGCTCGTGTTTCTAGGCCCAATCAAGTCTCTTCTTCTTATTGGTGTCCTTTAGTAGTGGTTTCTTTGCAGCAATTTGATCATGAAGGCCTGATTCATATAGTCTCTGAACAGTTGATGTTGAGATGTCTGTTACTTGAATTTTGTGAAGCATTTATTTAGGCTGCAATTTCTGAGGCTGGTAACTCTAATGAACTTATCCTCTGCAGCAAAGGTAACTCTGGGTCTTCCTTTCCTGTGATGGTCCTCATGAGAGCCAGTTTCATCATAGCGCTTGATGGTTTTTGCAACTGCACTTGAAGAAACTTCATGTCTTAAAGTAATGAAGGACTGTCATTTCTCTTTGCTTATTTGAGCTGTTCTTGCCAATAATATGGACTTGTTCTTTTACCAAATAGGGCTATCTTCTGTATACCACCGCTACCTTGTCACAACACAACTGATTGGCTCAAACGCATTAAGGAGGAAAGAAATTCCACAAATTAACTTAACAAGGCACACCTGTTAATTGAAATGCATTCTAGGTGACTACCTCCATGAAGTTGGTTGAGAGAATGCAAAGAGTGTGCAAAGCTGTCGTCAAGGCAAAGGGTGGCTACTTTGAACAATCTCAAATATATTTTGATCTGTTTAACACTTGTTTTTGGTTACTACATGATTTGATATGTGTTATTTCATAGTTTTGATGTCTTCACTCTTATTCTACAATGTAGAAAATAGTCAACATAAAGAAAAACCCTTGAATGAGTAGCTGTGTCCAAACTTTTGACTGGTGCTGCATAATGGATTCATTGTGATGGTGTATATTACATTTATTGATTTGATATTAAATTTAGATGTTCGAATGGCGCACATCAGCAGTTTGTATGCATTGAGACCTAGAGATGCTAAATGTGTTTGTTAATTAACTGTGGATTACCATGAGACCGGCAGTCTTTTGCATGACAGTAACCGGCTGAGAAAATGTCATGACCACCACAGGCCTAGGCAGAACTTTACCGAAATGATTACTCGGGCATTTGTCAGCAATGAAAGTTTAGACTTTGATACCAGCAATACCTTTCAGATATAAAAAGAAGGCGTGAAAAAGTTGGATGTATGGTTAAGTTGGCGGAAAAGGGGATAAGAGACTCGCATGACCCAATTTTATTTTCTCTCTCTCTCTCTATCTTCACACGCACACACGTAAACAAAAAGAGACGCAGACACTGACAGACTGACAAATGTGTTTGTATGCATGCCTTCAAGTTTGCATGTGTATTTTCTGCAAGGATGTGAAATGTGTAATTGAGAGATGAGTAGGAAAAAGAGGACAAAAGAGGAGACTGATTGGTTTGCAAGTGCAGACACACACACACACACACACACACACACACACTTAAGAGGTGTGGGCCATTAGTAACTCGAGAAGTTCCTGAGTGCCCTGAAGTGGCATGGAGCTCATTTTGCAACTATATACTTTGGCAATATTTGACCTAAAACACTGATGTGAATGTTGTCCTTTTATTAGTGACGGATACAGTTATATCTTACATATTTTCTTTTTTTGTTACTGGAAGTAGTGTTAACTAGCGCTAGTCTGCTGTACATGCCCCAACACTCCGGTATTTTTCATCCTAGAGTTTGTTCTGCATCTTGTTTTTAAAGGTGCGCTATGCAGAAATCACTCAGCCATTTACTGGTTGATTAAATTCTAATAGTTTGCCTAGTTTATGTGACATAACAATCAAGTATAATGTAGAGAATCATTGTAGCATCTAAACTGCTGTGAAATCTTTTTCCCGTAACATAACCAAAAATGTTGTATTTTCAGCTGTTTTGATGCTGGTGTTAAAAAAAAAAAAAAAAGTAAAAGACGCAAAAACGAAACTTAACCTGTTGAGGCTGGGGGCGCTGTTGTCACTATTTATGCTAATCGTGTAATTTTTGAAACGGCTTCCCACAAAATTCTTGATCGTACAATATGCATATTATTATTATTATTATTGGATAGAAAACAGTCTATAGTTTCTATAGGAGTTGAAATTTTGTCTCTAAGTGGAACAGAACCCATTCTACAGCAATTTCCCTGACATGGAGTCAGATTTCAGAAATGTTGGCCCCTGATCTGGAGTCAGTTAAAAGGGCACTGTTATTGCTATGAGTATACGGACACTGCTTACGTCTTCCCCTGGATGCCTTTACGTGATGACGATTTGAATGGGGTCGATTGCGCGTTCACAGGCACTATAAATTAAAAAACCCTGTAGCTAGCAAGTCTTTTCTTGGTGCGTCATGCGCGTGGAGGACACCGACCCGCACCTGTTCCAAGCATTAGTGTTGGGAGTAATCTTTCTCCGGTCATGTTAAGACTCGTTATAGGAGTTAAAAACATCATAAGGTAGTTAATTTAAAGCGTTTTATAGCAATTTATATCCGTTTAGTGCGATTTTGGGACATTTATTTCTGAAACGCTGTGAATAGCTGGGCACGCTTCCAGTTCATCCCGAACGCAGTTGGCATTTCCACATGGCAAGAGGACAGCTTTCCACCAAAAGACGATTAGACCCAAGAAAGGATCCTTTGCCCAAGATACTGATGGAAGAACAGCTCAAAGTAGGAACAATTTATTATGATAAATCGTGTTTCTGTCAAAATGTTAGTGGCTTAGGACGCCATGTTTTTTGACGTAGCTTCGCTTGGTGCAAACTGTATTGAAAAGTAAGGATAATTTAAAAAATGTAATTCCGCGATTGTATTAAGAATTAAATTGTCTATCAATCCCTGTCCACCCTATATTTTTTTTAGTCATGTTTATGAGTATTTATGTATAAGAGTAGATCACTGTCTAATATGGCGCACGGACATTTTCTCACCAGCTGGGCTACATTTCACATTGTCGAACCATGATTTTGGTGGCTAAATATGCACGTTTTCGAACAAACTGTATATGCATGTTGTAATGTGATGTTACAGGGGTGTCATCTGAAGAATTCTGAGAAGGTTAGTGAAAAAAATAATATATTTTGGCGATGTTGACGTTATCGCTCACTTTGGCTAGAATTAATGCTGGGGTAATGTTTGCACCTGTGCTATGCTAATATAACGATTTATTGTGTTTTCGCTGTAAGACACTTAGAAAATCTGAAATATTGTCTGTATTCACAGGATCTGTGTCTTTCGATTAGTGTATGCTGTGTATTTTTACGAAATGTTTGATGATTAGTAAGTAGGTAAACGCGTTGCTCAATGTAGTTTTTCTAGTCCATTTGTGACGGTGGGTGCAATTGTAACCTATGCCATCTACCTGAAATATGCACTTTTTTCTAACAAAACCTATCCCATACCATAAATATGTTATCAGACTGTCATCTGAGTTTTTTTCTTGGTTAGGGGCTATAAATATCTTAGTTTAGCCGAATTGGTGATAGCTACTGGTGTTGGTGGACAAATAAAAGATGGTGGATTATGCTAATGTGTTTTTAGGTAATAGATGTACATCTTTACATATTGTGTCTTCCCTGTAAAACATTTTAAAAATCGGACATGTTGGCTGGATTCACAAGATCTGTGTCTTTCATTAGCTGTATTGGACTTTAATGTGTGAAAGTTAAATATTTAAAAAAAATATTTTTTTTGAATTTCGCGGCTCTGCCTTTTCAGTGGGGGTGGGGGGGGAGTGCCGCTAGCGGCACCCTCATCCTAGACAGGTTAAGAAGCATAGAAATAGTGCACATTGAACAGATCAGAAGTTTTGAGATTATGCTGCGGGACTTAGAGGTCATTTGTGGTTTAGTACGGTACCCTGCGTCACCGCTTCCTTGCTCCAGACCACCACAAGGGGGAGTTAGAGCACTGATTATGCTTTTGGGTCCAAAGGCGGAGAGCCATAACGATTGCAAAATAGTTGTGACGAGATTTTCGATGGCACGTGGTTTATGTATTGACACGCAATTTTCTGTTCCTCCTGAACAATAGTGTAAGAATTGCTATTCCTCTGTCCTGCACGCACACCCCCAAAAAATACACATTTTTTTGTTTCTACTTGATCAGAACAAGCTGTAACAGGACTGTAGCATATTACTTATTAAAACTGTTACACTAAGGTTTTTATTCTAAGAGAAACTAAAATGACTGGGACCTGGATGCCATGTACAGTATTATAGTCTCTAAAAGGAAAAATATTACCACTGTTTCCTGCGCGTGTCACTTAACTTTCATAATGCATCCTTACTTACAAAGCTATTATTATTCTCACAGCGCACATCTGTAAATCCCAAACTCTAAAAGTAATTGGAAAGGTAGATGCTGTATTTTTATTTGCAGTAGTGATGGACAGCTGGAGGCATTTTGAAAACAGGTTTTCTTCATAGCCTGTAGGTGTGAAAATCCCCCAATTTGCAATGTATTCGATGCTTAAGTACTCTAAAGTGTTAGTGCCTTGCAAAAGTATTCATACTCCTTGGAGTTTTTTCCTATTTTGTTGCATTACAACCTGCAATTTAAATTTATTTTTATTTGGATTTCATGTAATGGACATACACACAATAGTCCAAACTGGTGAAGTTAAATTTAAAAAATAACTTATTTAAAAAAATAAAATTAAAATGGAAAAGTGGTGCGTGCATATGTATTCACCCCCATTGCTATGAAGCCGCTAAATAAGATCTGGTGCAACCAATTACCTTCAGAAGTCACATAATTAGTTAGATTGCACACAGGTGGAGTTTAAGTGTCACATGATCTCAGTATATATACACCAGTTCTGAAAGGCCCCAGAGTCTGCAACACCACTAAGCAAGGGGCACCACCAAGCAAGCGGCACCATGAATATCAAGGAGCTCTCTTATAAAACAATATCCAAAACTTTGAACATCCAGCGGCGCACCATTAAATCTATTATTAAAAAATGGAAAGAAGAGAGGGCCTCCCACCAAAACTCACGGACCAGGCAAGGAGGGCATTAATCAGAGAGGCAACAAAGACAACAAAGATAACCCTGAAGGAGCTGCAAAGCTCCACAGCGGAGATTGGAGTATCTGTCCATAGGACCACTATAAGCCGTATACTACACAGAGCTGGGCTTTACGGAAGAGTGGCCAGGAAAAAAGCCATTGCTTCAAGAAAAAATTTTGCAAACACGTTTGGTGTTCGCCAAAAGGCATGTGGGAGACTCCCCAAACATATGGAAGAAGGTACTCTGGTCAGATGAGACTAAAATTGAGCTTTTTGGCTATCAAGGAAAGTGCTATGTCTGGTGCAAACCCAACACCTCTCCTCACCCCGAGAACACCATCCCCGCAGTGAAGCATGGTGGTGGCAGCATCATGCTGTGGGGATGTCTTTCATCGGCAGGGACTGGGAAACTGGTCAGAATTGAAGAAATGATGGATGGATGAAACCTGTTTCAGTCTTCCAGAGATTTGAGACTGGGACGGAGGTTCACCTTCCAGCAGGACAATGACCCTAAGCATACTGCTAAAGCAACACTCAAGTGGTTTAAGGGGAAACATTTACATGTCTTGGAATGGCCTAGTCAAAGCCCAGACCTCAGTCCAATTGAGAATCTGTGGTATGACTAAAAGATTGCTGTACACCAGCGGAACCCATCCAACTTGAAAGAGCTGGGGCAGTTTTGCCTTGAAGAATGGGCAAAAATCCCCGTGGCTAGATGTGCCAAGCTTATAGAGACACCCCAAGATACTGGCAGCTGTAATTGCTGCAAAAGATCGCTCTACAAAGTATTGATTTGAAGGGGGGTGAATAGTTATGCACGCTCAAGTTTTCCGTTTATTTTGTCTAGACCACCTTTACTTCACACACACTGATGCGTACAAAGCTCTCCCTCGCCCTCCATTTGGCAAATCTGACCATAATTCCATCCTCCTGATACCTGCTTACAAGCAAAAATTAATGCAGGAAGCACCAGTGAATCGGTCAATAAAATAGAGGTCAGATGAAGCAGATGCTAAGCTACAGGACTGTTTTGCTATCACAGACTGGAATATGTTCCGGGATTCTTCCTATGGCATTGGGGAGTACACCACACTAGTCATTGGCTTCATCAATAAGTGGATCGATGACGTCATCCACACATACCCCAAGCAGAAGCCATGGATTACAGGCAACATCCACACTGAGCTAAAGGCTGGAGCTGCCACTTTCAAGGAGCAGGACTCTAACCGGGAAGCTTATAAGAAATCCCGCTTTGCCCTCCAATGAACCATCAAACAGGCAAAGCATCAATACAGTACAGATCGAATCATATTACACGGGCTCCGATGCTCGTGGGATGTGACAGGGCTTGCAAACCATTAGACTACAAAGGGAAGCACAGCCGAGAGCTGCACAGTGACATGAGCCTACCAGACGAGCTAAACTACTTCTAAGCTCGCTTCGAGGCAAAGAACACTGAGACATGCATGAGAGCACCAACTGTTCCGGACAACTGTGTGATCACACTCTCCGCAGCCGATGTGAGTTAGACCTTTAAACGGTCAAGATTCACAAGGCCGCAAGGCCAGACCAATTACCAGGATGTGTACTGCGAGCATGCGCTGACCAACTGGCAAGTGTCTTCACTGACCTTTTCAACCTCTCCCTGTCTGAGTCTGTAATACCAACATGTTTTAAGCAGACCACCATAGGCCCTGTGTCCAAGAACACTGTGGTAACCTTCCTAAATGACTACCGACCCATAGCACTCACGTCTGTGGCCATGAATTGCTTTGAAAGGCTGGTCATGGCTCACATCAACACCCTAGACCCACTCCAATTTGCATACTGCCCTAACAAATCCACAGATGATGCAATCTCTATTTCACTCCACACTGCCCTTTCCCACCTGGACAAAAGGAACACCTATGTGAGAATGCTATTCATTGACTACAGCTAGGCGTTCAACACCATAGCTTATTGATGAGCTTTGAGGGAACTAAGGACCCTGGGACTAAACACCTCCCTCTGCAACTGGATCCTGGACTTGACGGGCTGCCTGATGGGCTGCCCCCAGGCGGTAAGGGTAGGTAACAACACATCTGCCATGCTGATCCTCAACACGGGCCCCTCAGGGGTGCGCGCTCAGTCCCCTCCTGTACTCCCTGTTCACTCATGACTGCACGGCCAGGCATGACTCCAACAGCATCATTAAGTTTGCCGATGACACAACAGTGGTAGGCCTGATCACCGTCAACGACGAGACAGCCTATAGGGAGGAGGTCAGAGACCTGGCCGTGTGGTGCCAGGACAACAACCTCTCCCTCAACGTGATCAAGACTAAGGAGATGATTGTGGAATACAGGAAAAGGAGGACCGAGCACGCCCCCATGCTCCACTACAGTCCTGTCGATGAGAATGTTGAGAGCTTCAAGTTCCTTGGTGTTCACATCACCAACACACTAACATGGTCCAAGCACACCAAGACAGTTGTGGAGGGCACAACATAACCTATTCCCCCACAGCCCACTGAAAATATTTGGCATGGGTCCTCAGATCCTCAAAAGGTTCTACAGCTGCACCAGTATCCTGAGTATCCTGACTTGTTGCATCAATGCCTGGTATGGCAACTGCTCAGCCTCTGACCGCAAGGCACTACAGAGAGTAGTGCGTATGGCCCAGTACATCACTGGGCCAAGCTTCCTGCCATCCAGGACCTCTATACCAGGCGGTGTCAGAGGAAGGCCCTAAAAATTGTCAGACGCCAGCCACCCTAGTCATAGAATGCAAGCTGTACCGGAGTGCCAAGTCTAGGTCCAAGAGGCTTCGAAACAGCTTCTACACCCAAGCCATAAGACTCCTGAACATCTAATCAAATGGCTACCCAGACTATTTGCATTGCCCCCCTTTTACACCGCTGTTATTATCTATGCATAGTCACTTTAATAATTCTACCTACATGTACATATTACCTCAATTACCTTGACTAACCGATACCACCGCACATTGACTCTGCACTGGTACCCCCTGTATAATGTCTCGCTATTGTTATTTTACTGCTGCTCTTTAACTACTTGTTACTTTTATTTCTTTATCTTATTCATGTTTTTTAAACTGCATTGTTGGTTAGGGGCTTGTAAGTAAGCATTTCACTAAGGTCTACACCTGTTGTATTCGGCGCATGTGACTAATAAAATTCGATTTGATTTGACATGCAACTCTTCATCGTCCAGCTGCTGTAGGTGTGAAAATCCCCCAATTTGGCCCTAACAGTTCATCAACGTCTTTATGCTTTCATTAATAAAATAACGAGAAAAAAGACATTTGAAAATGCAGATGTTTATTTAAACTACATTTTAGTTGCACTTCCCCCCCAGCTCCACGAGCACGGGTAAAACCTTGCGGAGATGATAATTTGTATTTGTTGCATTGTTGTATCGTTAATTTCTCAAGCCAAAACGTCTTGATGGCCTTCACCAGTTCATCTTTGCTTGTACCGTAGACTTGGCAGAGTTACGGGTTAATGTTTTCAGTTGATGCCAAAGAAGTTCGATCAGGATTAAATCAGGAGACCTATACATGTTGAGATGAAAAAAATATTTTTAGATATACTGTAGGCCTACCGCAGGTGTTGTCTTTTTAAATTTGTTTATATTTATTTTACTACATAAAGGTCTTCTTACTCTGCTGGCGTCTTGACCCAGTTTATGCCCTCATTTGCAATGCAAACCCGGGCGGCAGTGTGTTTTGGTTCATTGTCTACATTTGGAGAAGAATAAAAGACATTTAGCCTAACAGCCAACATTAGGTACAATACTAGAAATATACATGTAAATAGGCCTGAACGTAACAAAATATTGCTATAATCCTACCTTGAAAGAAACGATGTAGTCCCAGAAACACCTCTCTGACAATAGGGCCCAGCATATCTCTTGATGATTTCTTCCTCAAAGAAATCTCGAGCGATGATACCTGAAAAAGGAGACAACATTGAAATATTGTTCAACACATAGCAGTCCGTGAGGTGTAGGCTACAATATTTTATGTAGCTTTTGCTTTGTAAATAGCTAAACTTACCATTTCAAAAATCAAATATGGGCCTGGTACCTGGTGAAATTGCCCCCCACACATGGAGTTTAAGGGGAAGCTTGGGACTCGGCTTGCTTAATCTTCTTCCTTTTTTTTCTGTAGCAATTTTGAGCAAATTACTCAAGGGCCACGGTTGATTCATCTGTGAAGATGGCGTCGTTGAATGTCTCGCCAGCTTTGATCCTTGCCTGGGCCTGCAGGACGCAAAGTTATTTGTTAGTCGGACGAATCATTGGGTCGAAACTACAGTACAAAATGAGAACACACTCATGGTTAATGCTCTGAAAAAAATATATAATGTCTTACCGAGCCTTTCCATAAGTCCGCATAAGTTTCTTCAACTGTCTTCTGACTCCGATTAGAGCGATGTGAATGTTGTGCTGTGATGCCAGCAGATTACAGATGGCCTTTGCCGAGTGCTCTTCATCCTTTAGTGAGTCGATCTCTTGAATAGTCTTGCTGGAAATGGAAGACAATGTAAAAATGTGCAGCGTACAGTAAATACCAGCAGTGAATTTATTATTATTAGGCCTACTTTACAGTATTGTAGTCTACTGTACCTGTTCATTTCCCCTGTCTTTTGCATTCGGCGTAACACAGGCATCTGATGATAGTGTTTGCTAATAGCACTGCCCGTGACAAATAACCAAGTCTCCCAGTATTTTTGAAATGTATGCAGTAGATGTTCCATTCCTCCTGAAAGCCCTAATCTGCTCACTTAAATGAATAGAGATCCTGGTCATGGTGCTACGTTGTTGTTACAGCATAATCTAAGTGAGCACATCTGACCGTGATTGGGAGTCCCATAGGGCGGCCCAGCGTCATCCTGGGTAGGCCGTCATTGTAAATAAGAATTTGTTCTTAACTGACTTGCCTAGTTAAATAAAAAAAATATTTAAATGCTGTATTCTTCAAATCTGGTGGATAAGTTGTCCCTTAGCTGCTTGATGAAGTCTTCCGTCACCTCTGTGACAATGCTGCGGCCTGGTCCCTCTGCCTGTCATTTCTTCAGTGTGCTGAAGTGCAGTAGCCTTCCCGATGACAAGTCCACAACTGTTTCCCTCTTCCTTGTAACTGCAGATTTAACCCGTTTAAAGTGACAGAACATGTCCGTAAAACAAGCTGCTTGCAGTTAACGATTCAATGTTTATGCGTCGGGCCTCTATATGGGGAATACCACTGACCGTTCTATGCATAGATTCATAATTAGTCTGAGATTTGAATTATTTGCAAACAGCGATATTGTCATTGCAAATAAGACACACACTGGCTTGGCATTGGGGAAAGATGGAGAGGAACGCATATCTCTCTGTACATTCTTCTCTGAAACTTCGATTTTCATTATCCACCTTGCTCCTTGATACTTTTTAAGAGCGACATTTTATCTTGCTATCAAGCAAATTGTTCTGAACAAATGTTGATGTGAAAAAAAGTAGTGTAGTCTACAGTAGGCTACGTAGACCTGTTTTTCCCCATCAATCAACGCACAGAGAAACAGACTAAAATAATAATTGAATAGAGACCTAGTGTTTTTATGAGCGTAATCAGATAAAAATGAATTTATTATGTACTAATGTGTTAAACATGTTAAATTTGTGGTGTAGGCAAATTTAATTGCGCTAATATTATATACTTATTATGTTCTAGCCCGCTGTCATCCAGTTGTTTTATAATATGATTTGAAGCAATACTCTACCCGGTCAACTATTTCAGCACCGTTTCGCGCTGCTCTGAGACGAGCATGGCGACTGGTCTTGGTAAATCAATGAGATTTTTATTTTCACTGAATCTCAATTTGGGTATTGGTTAGACTACAATTAGGTGTGGAAATAGTCACATTGTACAGAGCCATATTTTCCTAACTGTTTAATTTTTAATTTTTCTTGAAATCGAAACACCGTAATATTAATCAAATTAAGATACATTTAAAATCAATCCCATATACTATGTAATTACAAAAAAAGGTTTTAAATTCTCTACTATAGCCAATGTTACAAGAAGTCAAATGCTTCTCAAAGATGCCCTCTGGTGGTCAAACTTGCACTAACTAGCATTAATGGCAACAATGGCTGACAATTAAATAACGGGCCATAGAATTCTGCGGCAGCCCGCAAGTTGTGCAGCAGTATGACGCAACTTTTACAGGAAGAACTACTGTATCTATAACATTTCTTTGTGAAATTGGTTGGGTTTTCAGCACTTATTTCCCTGCGTGATCAAAACACGTTTTCTGGTGCTCGCACGTGTCTCTCTACAGCAGACATATAGTGAGCAATATTAAATCGCATTAAAATCGCAGTAAGTTTTGTGACGTCCCTGGCAATTCCCAGCCCTATCTATTATCTTAATTGGCATTCACTAAAATAAATCACTTAAATTCTGAAAGAGAAGAATGGGGAGATGGGGAAGAGGGTGCAGTGATGGTAAAGATGATGGCAAAGGAGATGAAGAGATGTACAAGACTGTGCTGAACTATTGTCCTAGATGTAAAATCTACTCTGGACTTCAGTATCCTTACTCTCTCCCTCTATTTTTCATTCTCTCCAACAGCACCCCTCCCATGCCTCTTCCATACCGTCAGTGTTTTTACCCAGCAGGCTGAGGGTGTGCCTGTGACACTGTAAAATCAGAGGTAGAGCTCTGGGCTCACTGGTTCTGCTGCTGCTGGCTCATAGATATGATGATGAACCCTAACCCTAAGGGCCAGTTAGGCCGGCTCATCTGATTAGACCTGATTTCCTCATCCAGATTCCAACACAGAGAAAAGTGTTGTTCAAGAGGTTACAAAGACCTGTCTTAACAGTTTCTCTCTTTTCTCCAACCAGCCGTTAGCTTTCAGGAAAGTCCAGCTAGTCAGCTAACGAGCCAGCGCTCTGAACATGTGTAGTAGTCAAATGAAATAACATTTTATTTGTCACATGCGCCGAATACAACAGGTGTAGACTTCACTGTGAAATGCTTACTTACGAGCCCTTTCCCAACTATGCAAAGTTAAAAAGTATGAGAACTTGCAAATATAAATAGAAAATAGTAACACAATAGATAACAAGGCTAAATACAAGAAGTACCGCTACCAAATCAATGTGCAGGGGTACGATATAGTTGAGGTAATATGTAGGGGTAAAAGTGACTAGGCAATCAAGATTAGATAATAAACACAGTAACAGCAGCATACACTACATGACCAAAAGTATTGTCTAACATCTCATTCCAAAATCATGGACATAAGTATGGAGTTGGTCCCCCCCTTTGCTGCTATAACAGCTTCCACTCTTCTGGGAAGGCTTTCCACTACATGTTGGGACATTGCTGCTGTGACTTGCTTCCGACAACATCCGATGAAATTGCAGAGCGCCAAATTCAAATTAAATGACTATAAATATTTAACTTTCATAAAATCACAAGTGCAATACATAGAAAATAAAGCTTATCTTGTTGTTAATCCAGCCGCCGTGTCAGATTTCAAATAGACTTTACGGCGAAGGCATACCATGCGATTATCTGAGGACAGCACTCGGCACAAAACATTACACACAGTAACCGGCCAAGTAGAGGAGTAACAAAAGTCAAAAATAGCAATACAATTAATCACTTACCTTTGATGATCTTCATATGGTTGCACTCACAAGACTCCCAGTTACCCAATAAATGTTTGTTTTGTTCGATAAAGTCCCTCTTTATATCCAAAAACCTCCATTTTGTTGGTTCGTTTTGTTCAGTAATCCATTGGAACAAAGCGTGGTCACAGCAGGCAGACAAAATCAAAAAAGTACCATGAAAGTTCGTAGAAACATGTCAAACGATGTTTATAATCAATCCTCAGGTTGTTTTTGTCATAAATAATCAATCATATTTCAACCGAAAAATAGCTTCGTCAATAGAAAAGGAAAAGCAAGAAAGGCGCACTCCTGGTCACACGCAGGACTCATGTCTGGAAATTTCCACTGTCCTCTTATTGAAAGTGGTGTTTCTCCCTCATTTTTCAGAGTAAAAGCCTGGAACAATGCCTAAAGACTGGCCACATGTACTGGAAGCCATAGGGATCGTGAACTGGGTCAAAAAGTATTTGTATGCTGGATAGGCTTTCAATGGAAAAACAGCCATTTCAAAATAATAGCATTTCCTAGATGGATTTTCCTCAGGTGTTCGCCTGTTCTGTTATACTAACAGACACTATTTTAACAGTTTTGGAAACTTTAGAATGTTTTCTATCCAAATCTACCAATTATATGCATATCCTAGCTTCTGGGCCTGAGTAGCAGGCAGTTTACTTTGGACACGCTTTTCATCCAAAATTCCGAATGCTGCCCCCTATCCCCAAAAACGTTTTAAGCCACGAGTATTAATGAGGTTGGGCACTCACAGTTGGGGTTCCAATTGAGGTCAGGGCTCTGTGCAGGCCAATCAAGTTCTTCCAGACCACACATCTCAACAAATCATTTCTGTATGGACTTCTCTTTGTGCATGGTGGCATTGTCATGCTGAAACAGGAAAGGGCCTTCCAAAAACTGTTGCCACAAAGTTGGAACCACAGAATCATCTAGAATGTCATTGTATGGTGTAGCATTCACATTTCCCTTCACTGGAACTAAGGGGCCTAGCCCGAACCATGAATAACGGCCCCAGACCATTATTTATCCTCCACCAAACTTTACAGTTGGCACTATGCATTCGGGTAGGTAGCGTTCTCCTGGGATCTGCCAAACCCAGATTCGTCTGTCAGATTCATCACTCCAGAGAACGCGTTTCCACTGCTCCAGAGTCCAATGGCCGCGAGCTTTACACCACACCAGCTGACGCTTGGGATTGCGCATGGTGATCTTAGGCTTGTGTGTGGCTGCCATGGAAACCCATTCATGAAGCTCCAGACGAACAGTTCTTGTGCTGACGTTGCTTCCAGAGTCCGTTTGTAACTCAGTACTGAGGACCAATAATTTCTATGCGCTTCAGCGTTCGGCGGTCCTGTTCTGTGAGCTTGTGTGGCCTACCACTTTGTGTCTAGGCCGCTGACACTGACCAATATTACACTGACACTGACCAATATTACACTGACACTGACCAATATTACACTGACACTGACCAATATTACACTGACACTGACCAACATTACACTGACACTGACCAACATTACACTGACACTGACCAACATTACACTGACACTGACCAACATTACACTGACACTGACCAATATTACACTGACACTGACCAATATTACACTGACACTGACCAATATTACACTGACACTGACCAATATTACACTGACACTGACCAATATTACACTGACACTGACCAATATTACACTGACACTGACCAATATTACACTGACACTGACCAATATTACACTGACACTGACCAATATTACACTGACACTGACCAATATTACACTGACACTGACCAATATTAGACTGACACTGACCAATATTAGACTGACACTGACCAACATTAGACTGACACTGACCAGCATTAGACTGACACTGACCAACATTAGACTGACACTGACCAACATTACACTGACACTGACCAACATTACACTGACACTGACCAACATTACACTGACACTGACCAACATTACACTGACACTGACCAACATTACACTGACACTGACCAATATTACACTGACCAACATTACACTAACATTGACCAATATTACACTGACACTGACCAATATTACACTGACACTGACCAATATTACACTGACACTGACCAACATTACACTGACACTGACCAACATTACACTGACACTGACCAACATTACACTGACACTGACCAACATTACACTGACACTGACACTGACCAACATTACACTGACACTGACACTGACCAACATTACACTGACACTGACCAACATTACACTGACACTGACCAATATTACACTGACCAACATGACACTGACACTGACCAATATTACACTGACCAATATTACACTGACACTGACCAATATTACACTGACCAATTTTACACTGACCAATATTACACTGACCAATATTACACTGACCAATATTACACTGACACATATTACACTGACCAATATTACACTGACACTGACCAATATTACACTGACACTGACCAATATTACACTGACACTGACCAATATTACACTGACACTGACCAATATTACACTGACACTGACCAACATTACACTAACATTGACCAATATTACACTGACACTGACCAATATGACACTGACCAACATTACACTGACACTGACCAACATTACACTGACACTGACCAACATTACACTGACACTGACCAACATTACACTGACACTGACACTGACCAATATTACACTGACACTGACACTGACCAATATTACACTGACACTGACCAACATTACACTAACATTGACCAATATTACACTGACACTGACCAACATTACACTGACCAATATTACACTGACCAACATGACACTGACACTGACCAATATTACACTGACCAATATTACACTGACACTGACCAATATTACACTGACACTGACCAATATTACACTGACACTGACCAATATTACACTGACACTGACCAATATTACACTGACACTGACCAACATTAGACGGACACTGACCAACATTAGACTGACACTGACCAACATTAGACTGACACTGACCAACATTAGACTGACACTGACCAATATTACACTGACCAACATTACACTAACATTGACCAATATTACACTGACACTGACCAATATTACACTGACACTGACCAATATTACACTGACACTGACCAATATTACACTGACACTGACCAATATTACACTGACACTGACACTGACCAATATTACACTGACACTGACCAACATTACACTAACATTGACCAATATTACACTGACACTGACCAATATGACACTGACCAATATGACACTGACCAATATGACACTGACCAACATTACACTGACACTGACCAACATTACACTGACACTGACCAACATTACACTGACACTGACCAACATTACACTGACACTGACCAACATTACACTGACACTGACCAACATTACACTGACACTGACACTGACCAACATTACACTGACACTGACCAACATTACACTAACATTGACCAATATTACACTGACACTGACCAACATTACACTGACCAATATTACACTGACCAACATGACACTGACACTGACCAATATTACACTGACCAATATTACACTGACACTGACCAATATTACACTGACCAATATTACACTGACACTGACCAATATTACACTGACCAATATTACACTGACAATGACCAATATTACACTGACCAATATTACACTGACCAATATTACACTGACCAATATTACACTGACCAATATTACACTGACCAATATTACACTGACACTGACCAATATTACACTGACACTGACCAACATTACACTGACACTGACCAACATTAGACTGACACTGACCAACATTAGACTGACACTGACCAACATTAGACTGACACTGACCAACATTAGACTGACACTGACCAACATTAGACTGACACTGACCAACATTAGACTGACACTGACCAACATTAGACTGACACTGACCAACATTAGACTGACACTGACCAACATTAGACTGACACTGACCAACATTAGACTGACACTGACCAACATTAGACTGACACTGACCAACATTAGACTGACACTGACCAATATTACACTATTACACTGACACTGACCAATATTACACTGACACTGACCAATATTACACTGACACTGACCAACATTACACTAACATTGACCAATATTACACTGACACTGACCAACATTACACTGACACTGACCAACATTACACTGACACTGACCAACATTACACTGACACTGACCAACATTACACTGACACTGACCAACATTACACTGACACTGACCAACATTACACTGACACTGACCAACATTACACTGACACTGACCAACATTACACTGACACTGACCAACATTACACTGACACTGACCAACATTACACTGACACTGACCAACATTACACTGACACTGACCAACATTACACTGACACTGACACTGACCAATATTACACTGACACTGACCAATATTACACTGACCAACATGACACTGACACTGACCAATATGACACTGACACTGACCAATATTACACTGACCAATATTACACTGACCAATATTACACTGACAATGACCAATATTACACTGACCAATATTACACTGACCAATATTACACTGACCAATATTACACTGACCAATATTACACTGACCAATATTACACTGACCAACATTAGACTGACACTGACCAACATTAGACTGACACTGACCAATATTACACTGACCAACATTACACTGACAATGACCAATATTACACTGACCAATATTACACTGACCAATATTACACTGACCAATATTACACTGACCAACATTAGACTGACACTGACCAACATTAGACTGACACTGACCAACATTAGACTGACACTGACCAATATTACACTGACCAACATTACACTAACATTGACCAATATTACACTGACACTGACCAATATTACACTGACACTGACCAATATTACACTGACACTGACACTGACCAATATTACACTGACACTGACACTGACCAATATTACACTGACACTGACCAATATTACACTGACACTGACCAACATTACACTGACACTGACCAACATTACACTGACACTGACACTGACCAACATTACACTGACACTGACCAATATTACACTGACCAACATGACACTGACACTGACCAATATTAAACTGACCAATATTACACTGACACTGACCAATATTACACTGACCAATATTACACTGACAATGACCAATATTACACTGACCAATATTACACTGACCAATATTACACTGACCAATATTACACTGACCAATATTACACTGACCAATATTACACTGACCAATATTACACTGACCAATATTACACTGACCAATATTACACTGACCAATATTACACTGACCAATATTACACTGACACTGACCAATATTACACTGACACTGACCAACATTAGACTGACACTGACCAACATTAGACTGACACTGACCAACATTAGACTGACACTGACCAACATTAGACTGACACTGACCAACATTAGACTGACACTGACCAACATTAGACTGACACTGACCAACATTAGACTGACACTGACCAACATTAGACTGACACTGACCAACATTAGACTGACACTGACCAACATTAGACTGACACTGACCAACATTAGACTGACACTGACCAACATTAGACTGACACTGACCAACATTACACTGACATTGACCAATATTACACTGACACTGACCAATATTACACTGACACTGACCAATATTACACTGACACTGACCAATATTACACTGACACTGACACTGACCAATATTACACTGACACTGACCAACATTACACTAACATTGACCAATATTACACTGACACTGACCAATATGACACTGACCAATATGACACTGACCAACATTACACTGACACTGACCAACATTACACTGACACTGACCAACATTACACTGACACTGACCAACATTACACTGACACTGACACTGACCAACATTACACTGACACTGACCAACATTACACTGACACTGACCAATATTACACTGACACTGACCAACATTACACTAACACTGACCAATATTACACTGACACTGACCAACATTACACTGACCAATATTACACTGACCAACATGACACTGACACTGACCAATATTACACTGACCAATATTACACTGACACTGACCAATATTACACTGACCAATATTACACTGACAATGACCAATATTACACTGACCAATATTACACTGACCAATATTACACTGACACTGACCAATATTACACTGACACTGACCAATATTACACTGACACTGACCAATATTACACTGACCAACATTACACTAACATTGACCAATATTACACTGACACTGACCAATATTACACTGACACTGACCAATATTACACTGACACTGACCAATATTACACTGACACTGACACTGACTAATATTACACTGACACTGACCAATATTACACTGACCAACATTACACTGACACTGACCAATATTACACTGACACTGACCAATATTACACTGACACTGACCAATATTACACTGACACTGACCAATATTACACTGACACTGACCAATATTACACTGACCAACATTACACTAACATTGACCAATATTACACTGACACTGACCAATATTACACTGACACTGACCAATATTACACTGACACTGACCAATATTACACTGACACTGACCAATATTACACTGACACTGACCAACATTACACTAACATTGACCAATATTACACTGACACTGACCAATATTACACTGACCAACATTACACTGACACTGACCAATATTACACTGACACTGACCAATATTACACTGACGCTGACCAATATTACACTGACGCTGACCAATATTACACTGACACTGACCAATATTACACTGACACTGACCAATATTACACTGACACTGACCAATATTACACTGACACTGACCAATATTACACTGACACTGACATTGACCAACATTACACTGACACTGACATTGACCAATATTACACTGACACTGACCAACATTACACTGACCAATATTACACTGACCAACATGACACTGACACTGACCAATATTACACTGACCAATATTACACTGACACTGACCAATATTACACTGACCAATATTACACTGACACTGACCAATATTACACTGACCAATATTACACTGACACTGACAAACATTATGTCTAAGCCGCTGTTGTTCCTCGACATTTCCACTTCACAATAACAGCACTTAGTTGACCAGAGCAGCTCTAGCAGGGCAGAAATTTGACGAACTGACTGGTTGGAAAGTTGGCAGGTCTTCAGTAAGGGCCATTCTACTACCAATGTTTGTTTATGGAGATTGTGTACTCAATGGGCGTGTCTGTGTATGTTGGAGTGTAAGTATGTGTGGGTAGAGTCCAATGAGTGTGCATAGTCAGCGCAAGAGTTGGTGCAAAAAGGGTAAATACAAATAGTCCAGGTAGAGGGCCTCCCGGGTGGTGCAGCGGTCTAAGGCACTGCATCGCAGTGCTTGAGGCATTACTACAGACCCGGGTTCGATCTCAGGCTGTGTTACAGCCGACCGTGACCGGGAGACCCATGAGGCAGCACACAATTGGCCAAGCGACGTCCAGGTTAAGGAATGGTTTAGGATTTCATTGTCCCATCGCACTCTAGCGACTCTTTGTAGCGGGCTGGGTGCCTGCAAGCTGACTTCGGGCGCCTGCACGCTGACTTCGGGCGCCAGAGTTGCAGCGATGGGACAGGACTGTAACTACCAATCCTGTAGTCCACGACCAGCTCCTTTGTCTTGCTGATGTTGAGGGAGAAGTTGTCGACCTGGAACCACACTGCCAGGTCACTGAACACGTCCTTATAAGCTGTCTCAACAGCGTCGGTGCTCAGCCCAGACAATCGTTGTGTCATCAGAAAACGCAATGATTGTGTTGGAATTGTGTGTGTGTGTAGCCATGCAGTCATGTGTGAACAGGGATTACAGAAAGAGACTGAGCACGCACCCCTAAAGGAGCCCCTGTGTTGAGCGTGGCAGATGTGTTGTTGCCTACCCTCACCACCTGGGGGGCGGCCCATAAGTCCAGGATCCAGTTGGAGAGGGAGATGTTCTGTCCCAAGGTCCTGAGCTTTGTCATGAGCTTGGAGGGCACAATGGTGTTGAACGCTGAGCTGCAGTCAATGAACAGCATTGTCACATAGGTGTTCCTCTTATCCAGATGGGAGACTGCAGTGTGGAGTGCATTAGAGAGAGCATCAACTGTGGATCTGTTGGGCCGGCATGTGAATTGGAGTAGGTCGGGGGTGTCTGGGATGTATTGATTAGAGATTGACCGATTTAATCGGAATGGCCGATTTAATTAGGGCCGATTTCAAGTTTTCATAACAATCGGAAATCTGTATTTTTTTTTGTACCTTTATTTAACTAGGCAAGTCAGATAAGAACACATTCTTATTTTCAATGACGGCCTAGGTTAATTGCATCGTTCACTGGCATAACGACAGATTTTTACCTTGTCAGCTCGGGGGATTCAATCTTGCAACTTTACAGTTAACTAGTCCAACACTCTAACCACCTGATTACATTGCACTCCACGAGGAGCCTGCCTGTTACGCAAATGCAGTAGAAGCCAAGGTAAGTTGCTAGCTAGCATTAAACTTATCTTATAAAAAACAATCAATCAATCAATCATAATCACTAGTTACTACACATGGTTGATGATATTACTAGTTTATCTAGCGTGTCCTGCGTTGCATATAATCGATGTGGTGCGTATCGTTGCTCCAATGTGTACCTAACCATAAACATCAATGCCTTTCTTAAAATCAATACACAGAAGTATATATTTTTAAACCTGCATATTTAGCTAAAAGAAATCCAGGTTAGCAGGCAATATTAACCAGGTGAAATTGTGTCACTTCTCTTGCGTTCATTGCACGCAGAGTCAGTGTATATGCAACAGTTTGGGCCACCTAATTTGCCAGAATGTTACGTAATTATGACGTAACATTGGAGGTTGTGCAATGTAACAGGAATATTTAGACTTATGGATGCCACGCGTTAGATAAAATACGTAACGGTTCCGTATTTCACTGAAAGAATAAATGTCTTGTTTTCGAGATGATAGTTTCTGGATTCGACCATATTAATGACCTAATGCTCGTATTTCTGTGTTATTATGGTATAACTAAGTCTATGATTTGATAGAGCAGTCTGACTGAGCGGTGGTAGGCAGCAGCAGGCTCGTAAGCATTCATTCAAACAGCACTTTCCTGTGTTTTGCCAGAAGCTCTTCGATGTGCTTCAAGCCTATCAACTCTCGAGATTAGGCTGGTGTAACCGATGTGGAATGGCTAGCTAGTTAGCGGGGTGCGCGCTAATAGCGTTTCAAACGTCACTTGCCCTGAGACTTGGAGTAGTTATTCCCCTTGCTCTGCATGGGTGACGCTGCTTCGAGGGTGGCTGTTGTTGTGCTCCTGGTTCGAGCCCAGGTAGGAACGAGGAGAGTTAGATGGAAGCTATACTGTTACACTGGCAATACAAAAGTGCCTATAAGAACATCCAATAGTCAAAGGTTAATGAAATACAAAAGGGAATAGAGAGAAATAGTCCTATAATTCCTATAATAACTACAACTTTAAACTTCTTACCTGGGAAAATTGAAGACTCATGTTAAAAGGAACCACCAGCTTTCAAATGTTCTCATGTTCTGAGCAAGGAACATAAACGTTAGCTTCCTTACATGGCACATATTGCACTTTTACTTTCTTCTCCAACACTTTGTTTTTGCATTATTTAAACCAAATTGAACATGTTTCATTATTTATTTGAGGCTAAATTGATTTTATTGATGTATTATATTAAGTTAAATTAAGTGTTCATTCAGTATTGTTGTAATTGTCATTATTACAAATACATTTAAAAAAATAGTCCGATTTAATCTGTATCTGCTTTTTTTTGGTCCTCCAATAATGGGTATCGGCGTTGAAAAAGCATAATCGGTCGACCTCTAGTATTGATATGAGCAATGACCAGCATTTCATTGCTACAGATGTGAGTACTACGGGGAAATAGTCATTTAGACTGGTAACCTTGGTGATCTTGGGCACAGGGGCAATGGTGGTCTGCTATGTAGGTATTACAGACTGGGTCAAGGAAAGGTTGACAATGTCAGTGAAGAATATTGTGAATTTTTCAGTACATATGTGGCAATTATTTATTTCAGAAGGAGTCAGCAAAACTAGGACTCTATATATGTGCTCTAGGTCATATGCACCTGACGGTTATTCTTGTAACTGTTATGGCCAACTGTGGTTACACCTCTTGGGTCTTTTCCAGAACAGCGGTTTCCCTTTCAGTGGAGTCAGCAGGATGACATGTATTGGTTAATCCTGTAGAGTGCCAAGGTCTGTTGCTATGGTCTTACATGCATTAAACTATTTCTATGACTCTACAGGTTGCATGTCCTATTACCAAGGCAAATGCCAAAGGTGATGAGCCATTAAGCAGAGTTACTATGAGTATGACGTAAGGAGGACAAATGTATTCGAAGTCTGTGCCAAGACGAAGGTAGTTGAATTCATGATCCAGCTCGGCTTTTATTATGAAGTAATAAAAAGTATTTTTGAACTCACATGCTCCGGTATTTGTGAAATATGAATGACCAAATATTTCCCCGACAAGAACTGGTCAGTGCATGCTCTGAGTACGCGTGCTGATGATTTGTCTGGCCCCGTGGCCTTGTGAATGTTGACCTGTTTAACGGTCTTTCTTACATCGGCTATGGAGAACGAGATCCCACAGTTGTCCAGAACAGCTAGTGCTCTCGTGCTTGGTTTTGTATTGCTTGCATCGAAGCAAGCATAGAAGGTATTTAGTTAGTCTGGTAGGCTCACGTCACTTGGCAGCTCGCGGCTGGGTTTCCTTTTGTAATCTGTGACAGTTTGCAAACCCTGCCACATCCGACGAGTGTCGGAGCTGGCGTAATAGGATTTGATCTTAGTCCTGTATTGATGCTTTGCCTGTTTGATGGCTCTTCGGAGGTCATAGCAGAATTTCTTATAGGAGTCCATACTAGTGTCCCACTCCTTTTAAAGTGGCAGCTCTAGCCTTTAGCTCAGTGCAGATGTTGCCTGTAATCCATGCCTTCTGGTTGGGATATGTACGTATGGTCACCGTGGGGACGACGTCGTCGATGCACTTGTTAATGAAAACATTGACTGATGTGGCAAACACCTCATTGTTATTGCATGAATCCTGGAACATATTCCAGTTTGTGCTAGTGAAACAGTCCGGTAGCTTAGCATCCATTTCATTAGACAACTGTTTTGAATTTTTTTCAGGAGGATGGAGCTATGGTCAGATTTGCCGAAGAGAGGGTGGGGGTGAGCTTTATATATGTTTCTTTGTGTGGAGTAAAGGTGGTCTAGAGTTTTGTTGCCTCTGGTTGCACAGGTGGCATGCTGGTAAAAATGGGGGTAAAACGGATTTCAGTTTCCCTGCATTATAATCACTCGCCACTAGGAGTGCTGCCTCTGGATGAGCATTTTCTTCTTTGCTTATGGCGGTATACAGCTCGTTGAGTGCGGTCTTAGTGCCAGCATCGGTTTGTGGTGGTAAATAGACAGCTATGAAAAATATAGATTTAAAACTCTCTTGGTAAATAGTGTGGTCTGCAGCTGATCATGAAGGTATTCTAACTTGGGTGAGAAAAACCTTGAGACTTCCTTAAGATTAGAGATTGAGCACCAGCTGTTGTTAACAAAGATACACACCCCTCCACCTTAACCTTATCTGTCACTGCCGTACGGTTTTAATAATGCATAGAAAAACCAGCTAGATGTATATTATCCATGTCCTTGTTCAGCCACGATTCTGAGAAACAAGATTTTACAGTTATTCAGATCCCATTGGTTGGATAGTCTCGAACGGAGCTCGTACAGTTTGTTCTCCAGTGACTCTACGTTCGCCAAAAGAACGGAAGCTAGGGATGGTTTATTTGCAATGTAGGTTCATCAGTATGCCCGCCCATCTGCCCCTTTTGCAGAGATGCTTCCTGTTTCAAGTCTGGCGGATTAGGGCAAAACATCCACAGCAGCTGACTCTTTGAAGTAGAAGTTGTGGTCCAAATCGAGGTTAGTGATCGCTGTTCTGATGTCCAGAAGCTGTTTTCAGTTAAAAGAAATGATGGCTGAGACATTGTGTACAGAAAAAGTAAAGACCAGTTAAAAAAAACACACGATGTAGCAGAATTGGTTGGGAGCCCGTAAAATGGCCGCTATCCACTGCAGCACCATCTTCTACTTCCAGTGGCTCTGTGCCAACCTACAATACAACGCTGCCAATGATCTGGCCTCTTCTGCTGTCTATTATGCGCATGTGTGTAAGCGCTCAGATGTGAATAATAAGCGTGTGTGTTTTGTAATTAATTGCTCCCAGACAGTCAGTTCCGCCAATTACTCTCATTAGGTGTTTCCCATTCCTGTGAGATTGGCAGATGATGGAACGTCGTGGAGTACAAACTGTTCACCCGTCTCATTGGATCAGAGCTGGACAAAAAAAAAAATCAGGCTTATCTCAATTGTATTCATCCTCACACCTTTCACTTATTCTCTCACTGTTTTTTGAGGTATGTTCCAGAGCAGCTAGTTCTCCCAGGGTTGCACAATTCTTAAAATCCTGCTTGGTTTCTCTGGGTGCATCTCACTAGTCCAATGTGGCTTCCTCTCTTTGGGTCTTAGGTGAAAGCAATGTGGTTGAATACTGTAGGTTATTTCCTTTCACCTGTCCAGTTATTTCAGATTATTGCTGATGAAGGAAAGGAGACGAGGAGAGGAGGCCAGTGTAGACTATTGAGACCCAGCCTTTCTCTACAAGGGGGCAGGAGAAGTAAAAATGTTGTGTTATTGGTTTTCCTGTCTCTGTGTTACCATTATAGAGTAGTACCCTGCAGTTCATGTACAGTGTTCTTAAGACCAAGCCAGGCCATAAATACACGTATGGTCTGTTCTGTACCCACCATTTCATACATCTTCTCTCTTTGGGTCTGCTGTGTGCTGAGCACACACACACACACACACACACACACACACACACACACACACACGAATGCCCCAGACTCCAGTGTAAATGTTCTATCACACACTCTAGCAATAATATGGTACGTTATTGAAAGTCCATGCCTTTTACTTATTCTGTTTGTCTAAAAGCTGGTTTTGATGAAGGACCAAAAGCTTTCCCTTGGATTCTGACAGATCATTTTTGGAATCTTCTTGACTTGTCCTACCGTATCTCCAGCTATGTGTGTTGACGTGACATCTGATCCAGCTGAGAGACGGGTTTACAGTCAAACCGGAATCTAATTAAAAGAATCTGGAGTTAACACCCTCAATGTTAACGCCAATGAATTAATTTGGCAGGTTCAGTATCTTCTCTCTGAGCCTACTTATTTTAGTCAATTCTCACAACTGAAAACATGAGCACGGCAAGCAGTATCAGAGCGCCAAGACTAGGTCCAAGAGGCTTCGAAACAGCTTCTACACCCAAGCCATAAGACTCGTGAACAGCTAATCAAATGACTACCCAGACTATTTGCATTGCCACCCCACGGTGCTGCTACTGTCTGTTATTATCTATGGATAGTCACTTTAATAACTCTACCTACATGTACATATTACCTCAATTACCTCGCTTGCACATTGACATATTGACTCTGAACCGGTACCCCCTGTATATAGCCCCGCTATTGTTATTTACTGCTGCACTTTAATTATTTGTTATTCTTATCTCTTACTTTTTTTTAGGTATTTTCTTAAAACTGCATTGTTGATTTAAGGGCTTGTAAGTAAGCATTTCACTAAGGTCTACACCTATTGTATTCGGCACATGTGACATATAAGATTTGATTTGAAGCACCCAAGCTAACTGGCTAACGTTGGCTAGCTTGCCAGCTACTTCCAGACACAAATGAGGGAACAGCTCACTGACCATTTTAGTCACACTAGCAGAGCTGGCTTGGCTGTTTTTATGTTATCCAGAGCGTTGGTGACTGCAACTGTGCTGCTGGCAACAATTTAATTATGCTTTTTTTGCCAACGCTTACTGACACCGGCCATATTCAACGGGTGTTGAGCTGTGTAAATTTGTCAGTCATTCTGTGCTCTGGCACACTAAGACAAGAGTGCTCTGAAATCTGAGTAGATGGCCAGAGAGAATTTATCAACTACGTCTATCGACAGTTGTCGCAGTGACGACATGAACATTCTATTGAAATGGTTACTTGCATAGTGGAGTCTTTTTGTTTTGACATGTAGCTATCTAGCTTAACAATAAGCCATAATCCCAACTCATAACGTTACTACCCTGCATGAATCTGCAGGTAGCCAACCAACCAGGTTCAATGTTAGCTAGCTAGCTAACAGACTATAACTATCAATGAAATCAAGAAACAAATAACATTACTACACAGATCATACACATAACATTAGCTAGCGAGCCAGCCAGCTAGCTAAATTCAAATGGCTCGCTCTCCTGTGAAAGAGGGATGTGCGACATATGTCTAGTTTCCTGAAATGAGTGACAAATGTGATTATGTATGTAATGCTATTATTATAAAGGTAGATTTTTATGGTGAATATTTTCTTCCCCAAACTTAACTCACACGCTGCGTATGTATGCCAGTTAGGCTCTACACCTGTTTATAAAGCGGATGGTGCTTAATTTTAAGAAGTTATTTGGCCAGCTACGTCTACAAAACATATATCCCTAGGGGCGAGGCTACAGTCGTGGCCAAAAGTTTTGAGAAAAACACAAATATAAATTTCCACAAAGTTTGCTGCCTCAGTGTTTTAGATATTTTTTATCTGATGTTACTATGGAATACTGAAGTATAATTACAAGCATTTCATAAGTGTCAAAGGCTTTTATTGACAATTACATGAAGTTGATGCAAAGTCAAGAGAGTATTTCCAGTGTTGACCCTTCTTTTTCAAGACCTCTGCAATCCGCCCTGGCATGCTGTCAATTAACTTCTGGTCACATCCTGACTGATGGCAGCCCATTCTTGCATAATCAATGCTTGGGGAGTGTGGGTTTTTGTTTGTCCACCCCTGCCTCTTGAGGATTGACCTCAAGTTCTCAATGGAATTCATGTCTGGGGGTTTCCTGACCATGGACCCAAAATATCGGTGTTTTGTTCCCCGAGCCACTTAGTTATCACATTTGCCTTATGGCAAGGTGCTCCATTATGCTGGAAATGGCATTGTTCGTCACCAAACTGTTCCTGGATGGTTGGGAGAAGTTGCTCTCGGAGGATGTGTTGGTACCATTCTTTTTTTCATGGCTGTGTTCTTAGGCAAAATTGTGAGTGAGCCCACTCCCTTGTCTGAGAAGCAACCCCACACATGAATGGTCTCAGGATGCCTTACTGTTGGCATGACACAGGACTGATGGTAGCGCTCACCTTGACTTCCTCAGCAGTCCAATCCCTGTACCTTTTGCAGAATATCAGTCTGTCCCTGATGTTTTTCCTGGAGAGAAGTGGCTTCTTTGCTGCCCTTCTTGACACCAGGCCATCCTCCAAAAGCCTTCACCTCACTGTGCGTGCAGATGCATTCACACCTGCCTGCTGCCATTCCTGAGCAAGCTCTACTGGGGGTGCCTCGATCCCGCAGCTGAATCAACTTTAGGAGACGGTCCTGGCGCTTGCTGGACTTTCTTGGGCGCCCTGAAGCCTTCACAACAATTGAACTCTCCTTGAAGTTCTTGATGATCCGATAAATGGTTGATTTAGGTGCAATCTTACTGGCAGCAATATCCTTGCCTGTGAAGCCCTTTTTGTGCAAAGCAATGATGACGGCACGTGTTTCCTTGCAGGTAACCATGCTTGACAGAGGAAGAACAATGCACCACCCTCCTTTTGAAGCTGTTATTCGAACTCAATCAGCATGACAGAGTGATCTCTAGCCTTGTCCTCGTCAACACTCACACCTGTGTTAACGAGAGAATCACTGACATGATGTCAGCTAGTCCTTTTATGGCAGGGCTGAAATGCAGTGGAATTTTTTGAGGGGGGGATGCAGTTCATTTGCATGGCAAAGAGGGACTTTGCAATTAATTGCAATTCATTTGATCACTCGTCATAACATTCTAGAGTATATGCAAATTGCCATCATACCTACTGAGGCAGCAGACTTTGAAAATTAATATTTGTGTCATTCTCAAAGCTTTTGGCCACGACTGTACATGAGGTGTGAGACTATGAATTGAAAAAGTTGCAAAAAAAGGAGTGCTGTTTTTTTCCTTACTGCACACAAGCTGGGCATCATTCACAAGCGATAGGCTAATATTGTCACCCATCACACTGTTCTTGATTTAATCTTGTATTTACATACAGTGCCAGTCAAAAGTTTGGACACACCTACTCATTTCAGGGTTTTTCTTTTTACTATTTTCTACATTGTAGAATAATAGTGAAGATATCAAAACTATGAAATAAAACTATGAAATAACACATTGGATCATGTAGTAACCAAAAAAGTGTTAAACAAATCTAAATATATTTGAGATTCTTCAAAAAATACATGTCGTCTATGCACTTAAATAGCGAAATAGGACGCTTTTCACTGGTTCATTTTCATGCCAGCCAGGTAGGCTATATTCTTGTTTAAAGAGAAGCAATGTGCTTAACATTAGGAAAGTTGAGAAATATAGTAGGTCTAATCTATAGAAAGCTGATGGGATCCTCCTCTTTTTAAGAGGCCATCACTCTGTTTTCTCCCACAATTGCATAGCCTATAGAAATGTGGCACAACATCAGCTCATGGGCTCTCATGAAGTGTTTGATTCGATTTGACGACATTTGCATTGAGTGATTAGAGGGACAATAGAATGTGGGGCAGTTAGCAAGTTTGGTAGGCTACTAATGACCATCAGCGGCATCAGAGCTAGGAGAAGCCTAATTACCGTGACTAAACGATCACGTGGAATTTGACTGCCGTCATGACTCGTGACCGCCAGTGTGGCAGTAATACGGTCACCATAACAGCGCTAACTAGGGGCACTAGGCCTGTGTAATTGACTACAAACCAAGCTGTAGTGCATTAGGGTGAGGCTAGTCAGTGCCAGAAGGTTTTATTGTGTCTGTGAGCAAGGCTGGGCTTGGCTGCCAGTCTACACTCTTAATGAATTACCTTGTTGTTGGGCCTCTGATGTGCACTTTGAAGATTTTAGAATACCTGTCCACATTTACTTTTCCTCAGCCAACAAGACGAGTAACGAACAGCAAAATCCCTAGCCCATGTCAGTCTTCCATCCCCCATAGTAGAAAGGTTTTCCTATTCTGTTGGTCAGCTTGTCGATAAAGAACTAGCCTATCTCAAACAGACTCTAGGACAGTTGTGGGATGATAGGTAGACAAGGTAGTAAGCTACGTGCGAAAGTTCCATAATGTAATTAGCGGGAAATCACACAGTTGTCAAAAGTGCACTGCACACGCCAGCAGTTAAATTTAACCTTTATTTAACTAGGCAAGTCAGTTAAGAACAAATTCTTATTTACAATGGCCTACACCGGCCAAACCTGGATGACACTGGGCCAATTGTGCACCGCCCCATGGGACTCCCAATCACGGCCGGTGGTGACCCTGGAATCGAACCAGGGTGTCTCTAGTGACGCCTCAAGCGCTGAGATGCAGTGCCATAGACCGCTGCGCCACTCGGGAGCCCAAGGGACCTTCATGTGACAGAGATGAAAATATCCGTTAGAAAAACAGGAGATCTAATGTGCAACAACTAGCATCGGTTGCTAATATGACCAGGATTGTGTCTTTGGCTACTGGACAATGAAAGAAAGTTTAAATAAAATAATTATTTTATCCTCCACGGATATGGTCTGATTTTGGCTAGGCTACTTTGAAGCAAGGTAAGACATTCCTTATAATATGCATTTCAACTTTCTGGTTTCAAACAATTAAATGTATCCATTTTCACAATGCATACTCATTGCAAAATTGTGTGTGACGTGCTGATGAAGCCGGCCTGCCATTGCCCTTGCATTTTCTGTTTGAGATCCTGGCAGATTTTCTGCTCAAAGGCTCTGTATTTGTATGCTGTACTCATGAATAAGTTGCATAACAAAGATACGGCCAATTTAATAAGCATGACCAGTCAAATGTATTTCCATCGACTGGTATTTCCATCAATGAATAGGCTAAAAAGCATGATTTCGCAATGGGATTTTTTTTCTTTCTTCTCCTGGACTATTGGCTGAAGCTAAAATGTATTCATCGGCTCCAGCCAAAAGCAGGCGATTACTAGCTGTTACCGGCTAACGGAAACCCTGCCCTACACACACATCCACCGTGAATCGCACCCCCAGCTAGCAGCATACTCTTTTCAAAGAATGAACAGTGCTACGTAAAAACCCTAGGCTGTAGCTCCGCTCCACATACCACACACACACACCGCCCCCCTCCGAGCTGGGACTCAGCTGCACTGGAACGCTCGGCGCCTTTGTGTGAGAACAGCTGGCTGCAGAGTGACACAGTCACACACTGCATATCATACCCCCCCCCCCTATTGTTTGTGAATAATTGAATACATTTGATGGTCACGGGTTGTGTTCAGTTCTATTGGAACAAAGGTCTCTGGCTTTCCACCATCAGAACAGTGCAGAGTCCATTCGGGCCCTGGTGACATCCGAGCTCTGGCAGTAGCCTGGGGAGGGGAGAAGTATGTGCCTTGGCCCGGACCATGGTTGGACCGCTTTGTGTGGCCGTGTTGCTCTCATTAATGGAGGCAGGCAAACACCCCACCCAGTAACTTCTTTGCCTCCTGACCCCTGGTACCAGAACCAAACCACTACAGTATGCCCTACACCTGATCAAGATATTCATGTGGGTTCATTTAGTGTTTGTTGTATATTTGCATTTGGTGGAACCTGTGTTTTGTTTGTGTGCCTCTGTAGTGTATGTGTTAGCATAGGCTATCTTTGTGTGAGGGATGGATAGACCGACCAAAGTCTGAGGCTGTTTTTGTGCACGTCATGAAACTATAGTGTGTGACTGTGTGCGTGTTTGTGATTGTGAGTGAATGAGAGAGACACAGGGCCCTATGCTTTTTTGTGTGTTAATGACAGTCTGCTGATGTACGTTCCTTTCGCCCCTTGTGACCACATCCCACAGCTCCCTTGGGCCTTTCCAGGCCCTGCCCCTCCCTCCGTCCACCGCAGACATGCCCCGGGTGTGGGAGAGAGGGAGCAAGGGAAAGCAGAAGAGGAAGGGATTTGGGTGGAGTGGGCAGGCACGTAGTTGTGGCTGACGAATTAAAAGCCAGCTAGCTTTGGTCACTAAAACCCTGATGAATGGGAGTGGTCAGGAATTCAGCTCACTGTGTTATGTGCGCATGGTGTTTGTCTGTGTGTGTGAGAATCTGTGTGTGTGTGTTCCTTTGGGTGTCAATGAAAGATTGTGCAGTGGGAAGAATTAACACTACATTATTTTAAAGAGGAGTGCTTGTTTACTCTATGCTGATTGGTGCAGATGGTCAGCGAATGAGGATGTCTATGTAGCTCATAGTGGAGGGGAGTCTCTTCCACACCTCCCCAGTCCTGTGCCTCTGTAATTAACTCTATAATAAAGTTAACCCTCCCCCTACAGCAGTGGGTTAGGCTCTTGATACTGGTGCTGCTTTTCCTGCTGTCACTCGTCTTTCCATTGTTCTCCCTCTCTCACTGTCTTTTCCTCTTTTCTGTCTCTCCCTCTCCTTGGTCATCTCGGCTGCTCTAAGTAGTCAGTCGGTGCTTATGTGACAGATAGGATACTCGGGCAGGAAGTGACCTCACAGTACTAGTCTTTATTCAGGTGCAGCGGACCTGGATTTCCTCCCACGAACACGTGTCCCCAGTCACAAATTTAAAGACACGCTGACACTGCAGGCTCACAAACAAACACAACCTTTCTATTTCCACCTCTCTACTACGTTCACACATAAACACACACACATAAACACACACACGTAAAGACACACACGTAAAGACACACGCATGCACACACACTAGGCTTGGGTGGGATCCAGATTTTCATACCTTCATACAGTTCTTCTGAGATTTACTGTATTACCGGCATAGCACACACGGGGGCGCTAAAAACACAAAATCTAATTGGGCCTCTATTACCAGAATGCAAATAATAGCAAAAATCACACGGACGCTGTTAGCTAAATGCTAACGCGCAAAAACGAACATAAACTAATTGCAAAGACTGGCAAATCCGGCTCATAAAGCGGGAGCTTGTAGCTACCGAATGCCATTTTTGGTGAGCGTGGACATTTACAAGCGGAGGTGAACGAGAGAAATTGTGCAAATGAACAAAGTTGTGAAGCATGCTTTTCTGAAGGGAGAGCAGCATTTGCACAAGGAGCAGAGGGGAGAAGATAGGAGGGAAAAAACTCTAGTAGTAGAAAGCACAGGGAAAAAATAGAAGCAAGACATCTGATGGCAAACATTTAATAGTGAATTGCATACAAGTGTAACTTCATTACCTTGTGTGCAGCACAACAGAGACTCGCCGATTTTAGAATGCTATTGACTCACCAGCTCCCGCTTGTTGTGCTCTTTACAACGAACACATGACTGGCTCAACTGTTCTGGGGAACTACGGTAAACTTCATAATGTGACAGGTAAAACGAAGAACGCCATCTGCTTTATCTCCTAACGTATTGCACATGTTGACTGCAGGTATTTTGCAGCCTCCCGGCACCTCTGATTCAGAGGGGTTGGGTTAAATGCGGAAGACACATTTCAGTTGAATGCATACAGTTGTACAACTGCCTAGGTATCCCCCTTTCCCTTTAACTTAAAGTAGCTACAAATATTCACATTTTATTGAAAAACAAAGAAATAGTATTGACAGTATTGAAAAACCATACCGTGACATTTTCCAAATACCCAGGTATATGGTACACTGCCTAAGCTTAACACACACATGTGATTCATTGGTTGAACTGTCAATCACATCAATAGCAGACTAGAAGCTCCACACTGTGCCTGCTCCTAAACTGGTGCTGTTGAACTATCCTTCCATCTGGGGTTGGCGAGTCCATAGTCCATGATCCTGGGTAGGGTTCAGGGGTCAGAGAGGAAGCCTAACTAAGCAGAACAACACAATGTAAACAAGGCCGTGTGAAATCCCCAGTGTGAAGACCCAGGCCCAACACATCACACTGATCACAGAGAGGCTGCCAACACCCTACTTCCACCAGGGTATCAGCAGCACACACACACACACACACACACACACACACACACACACACACACACACACACACACACACACACACACACACACACACACACACACACACACACACACACACACACACACACACACACACACACACATCCATTTGTCTCCTGTCCGTCCCTCTAAGCCAGACAGACCAGAAGATTCCATCTCCCTCAATTATTCCAATCTGGGCTCATTTTCAACACTCACGCTTCATTACCTGGGAACAGGCCGGTCCCTGTAACCCCGCTGCCCCCTCACCCTTCCATCTTCTCGCTCTTTTTCACTGTCTCACATCCAACATACTCCCATCTTGCACTCACTCTCACTGCCACTGACTGGCACCCTGGCATGGGGCACTGTATTGGCACCAGGCATAAAAATGGGGTGGTGTAAAAAATAACTCTGTCTGTTTGGTGGTGCTAGGTTGCTCCTTTTTGTGTGTATTATATTGTCCTTTGTGCATTCAGCCTCAGCTTGCAATGACGATAAAACTGTTTTATATTAGAAACAGTACCGAGGGAAAACAATTGGTTGTTAGTGGGCAGACTTAATCTCTGAAGCCCAAACGTATCACAGTTTAGATATGGCGTGTACTGTAGATATCAGGCTTCATCACACTCCGCAGACGTACCTTATCCCTGTTAGAATGCCAGGAGGAGAGCTTGACCATGTTTTGCTGTGTGCGTGTGTGCATTCGTTCATTTGTGTGTACATTTGTGTGGGTGTGTGCATTCGTGTGTGTGTCTCTCAGGCAGTGGCACGGAGGGGGATTAATAACAGAACTAGGTTGAAAGTCTCATTTTGGGAAAGCCCCGGAGGAGAAGGCTGCTAATTTCCTCTCTATAAATACAGTGAACCCGACTGGCATGTAGGGCAGCAGCACAGGTCCTGTACTACACATGGGCTAGATCCGCAGGTTCACTGGTGTGTGCTACGTAGTACTGCAGAAGATAAGGACACACACACACAGAGTATACTACACAGTCATACACACACATAGGGGTGGCACTATTACCGTATAACCAGCGGTTATGGATGAAGACTGTCATTAAAATAATCATCATAACCATTTTACTTTCTCTTTTGGAGGGGGGGGGGGGGGGAGGGGCGAAAAGCTGACCGAAGACAGGACGGCCGGACATTTTGTGCAGTTGAGTCCGTTTCTAAGGTAACATGGACTCTTTACAACTTCATGGAACGTTGTTGCTCCTTGCTGAAACAAGCAAGGTGTTGTAGCGAACGAGTATTCGGTTGCCTATGCATCGTCCCTCATCCCTGCAGCAGCACGCATAGAAGTAGAATGATTAGAATGGGCTTGGAACCTTTAACCCTGCATTGTTTTACATCAGATAGCGCTTCGATTCCGTCTCGTATCTCGCAAAGGGTAATGGGATAGAACAATGTGGGCTACCATAACATTTGGAACATTTCTTCCTCAACTGATTTGAATTCATCGACGCTAAAACAATAAATATGTCAATAATGTTGTTGTTTTTTTGGTCATGGAGTCTTAGTCGCCCCATTTTACATCTAGCTGAAGATTTATTGTTTGTGCAAACACACTCTTATACACACACTTTGACTACACAAACTGACAGAAAAGCACACACAAAAACACACACTGCTGCCTAAAATTCCTTCTGTCGTGCTGTTCTCCTTTCCCTCTTTGTTCAAAAGCTTATAGGAAGATGAAGGGATATTGTTGCTGTTTTCATTTCACGTCAGCTCTGCTCTTGCGTTTACCTCTAACATTGTATGCCTGCATATATATCACACATGGCCCAGGCATCTTTAATATAATAAAACTTTATTGTCGATCCAGAATGGACAGTTTTCTTTGGCATCACCTTACATTAAAAGGATACATTCTCACGTCCCACATTTTAAAACAGTCCATCATAGCGCGTAGACTAAAAACATATAGGTCATTGATACGTTTACTCACAACTGACCGCTGCCCCAACTGCACTCTTCAAATGGATAAGTGCATATACCGATACAATTTAGGTTGCATTTAGTAGTCCAAAAGCGCAAGGAACAAATTGTTTTACCACATTCTTCTTAGCCATGGGCATTCTGAAGCACCGGCCAGAAGGAAGCCTCTGGAACTGAGGGTGGGAGGGATCGCCTATGATAGCCAGTGCCTTCCTTTTTGACTGTTTTGTGGAACAGGCTGCTCAACTGTGCCTGTGGCCGACCAATTACTTTGCTGGCTGCGTTTACTATTCTGGGCAGTTTGCGTTTGCTCCTCACGCTCAGATTGCCATACCTGACTGTCATATTGAACGTGAGGATGCTCTCCACCAGACTGCGGTACATCCTCTCCAGAACATCCTGGCTGACCCCCAAACCCCCTCAATTTCCTGACTTGAAAACACACGCAGGCTTGCTTTAAAAAAAAAAAAATTGTCTGCATTCTCTGTAAAACTCAGCTTGTCATCAATTTGTGTCCCTAGGTATTTGAAACAGTCAACCACCTCCGCTGGTTGGTCGTTCAGAGAGTGTGGTTGGGACATTAGCAGGTTGTAGCCATTGATGATCAGCTCCTTTGTCTTGGCCACATTGATGTGGCACTTGACCGGCAAAATTCTTGAAGGTTATTGGCCCGATTTATTTTATTTTTTTATTAAAAAAAAATATATATATATTAAAAACAAAAGCTGTCCCCATCTGACGTTGCTCTGGTGGGACTATTTTCTTAAGACGCTGTGTCATCCGTGTACTTGGAAAAACCTCACGTTGTTTCCTTGGATCTTCATCTCGTTAGTGTAGATGGAGAACAACAACGGTGAGAGGACACACCCCTGTGTTCAGGGTCAGTTTATCAGAGGGCCCCATTTTTTTTAATGAGAACCCTCTGTGGCTGGTCAGTTAAGTCCAACCTGCGAGGCCTCCGTTGACATTCAGGTCTAGTAGTCGTTTCAGCAGTGTGTTTTATTTTGTATTGAAAGCTGAACTAAAATCAATTAAAACAATTTGTGCATATGATTTTGCATGTTAAAGGTGACTAGCCGTCATATTCACCAAGGTCAGGGTAGCATCCTCAGTCCCATCTTTAACAATGTCAATATTCTTTATCAGGCTTAAACATGTTGGTGTGACAGTATTCCATAGGGAGAAATCTGTTAGACTTTAGAACCCCTTTGAACGTTAAATGATGTAACTGTTTTTGGAGATGATTGAATTGATGTATTACTGTACTTTTGACCCGAATGGCTGTATTACAACAATATTGGTGTAGGCCCACAGCTTTACCCTGCTTGGTTTGGCTGGAGGACAATGTATTTGGATGTGTTTTGATTCAGAGCTGTTAGTGTATTTAGCGTTCCCCACCATGGTTTTGTCCTAAGCTGTGCTTTTTGTTCAAAGGGCATATTAGTTTACCCTATACAACCCTCTGTCTCTGTTACTGCCACGAGAGAGCTGTGGGCCAGAATGCATAAAAGCACTGGATCCAGAGAGCCAAAATGACTCCACATGTAGGCAAATGAGTCCAAGCCACATTCACTCCCCATCCACCCCACTGTCCTTTTTGCAGTGCTCTGTTTGGGATGGATGGGAGGAGAAGAGAGCGAGGCTATTTGAAGACAGTGGAGTGAAAAATGGCTTGAGAGAGACCGAGAAGGCGGGGAGAATAAAATAAAGTAGAGAGGGAGGTCTGTAAGACCGTTATCACTTTGGAGTGGTATAACAAAGAGATTGAGTGTGAGAGGCAGAAGCGTGCGTGCGTGCGTGTGTGTGTGATATTAAACATGTTTAATTGGACACAAAGCAGCCAGCTGAGATGTGGGTTGTTGTCATAGCAACAGGGGAGGTCAGTAGCTGGGGCTACTTCCAAAACCCGAGAGAGGTAGAAGAAATGTTATGGGGGATCCTCCGTACAAACTTAAACGTGCAAAGAGACAAGTCCTATTTGTGTTTTCACCTATTTCTTTGTCTCTCTCGTCTCTTTCCTGCTTGCTTTGTCCTCCATTTTTACGTTGCTCTTTCTCTTCATCTCTGTGTTGCCATTCTGCTGGCAGTATGAAGTGTGTTGCAGTGATTTAGGCTCTGTTAAACCATGTTGAGTGTTGCATCTTCTAAGTCTCTCTCTCTCTCATCTCGTCCCTTCATGATCAACCGTACTTTAGACCCCTTGTCCTAGATCAACCACATCAGATTCACATGTTTTTTTACAAACTTGAGATGGGAGCAGGAAAGGGTTCGGGTGTTGGGACTGAGGGGTGTGTCTGGGTGTTAATGTCTGGCGTCTCTCATAGTGGAAGACAGGGCTCCACTGTTCTGACAGTTCCACTCGCTACGCTCTCCCGGGTGAGCTGCTCCCAAAGGGTGTGTGTGTGTGTGTACTGTGCACGCAGGGAGGTGTTAAATGATTCAGCATCTTCGTGTCTGTGTGCCGGGGTGGGGGGGACACAGAAGGGCACAAGGGCATATTTACAGCTTCTACCTGACTAGCCTCTGTGCCCCAACCGACTGACTCCTCACCGCACAGACACCAGAATGCTTTCAAGGGCATGCCCCACTAATGGGCCCATGAGAGGGCTTCATCTGGCCTGCACACACACACACACACACACACACACACACACTTTTGTCCTCTTTCTCTCTCATACACACAGACATGGCACATAACACACGCTCTTTCTCAGTCATTGTCTTACATTATAAATAAAATGTCTTACCCTGTCCCTCTTCTTACAGTCTCACTCTACACTCGAAGACCAAACCTGTTCCAGTCAGCACCATCTCTAACCGCTCTCTCTCTCTCTCTCTCTCTCTCTGCCTGCAGGACAGTGACATCCAGAAGAAGATAGACCATGAGATCCGGATGCGTGACGGGGCCTGTAAGCTGCTGGCTGCCTGCTCCCAGAGAGACCAGGCCCTGGAGGCAGCCAAGAGCCTGCTCACCTGCAACACCCGCATCATGGCCTACATGTCAGAGCTGCAGAGGATGAAGGAGGCCCAGGTCATGCAGAGGGTCGCACGAAGGTCAGATGGCACAAGGTAAGGGGACAGGGCATGGGTTTTGGGCTGTATAGGAACTTAGGAACTTATCGCTGCATAAATGCTACTGTACCCATAGGGTAAATGTCTTTAATATGGTCTGGGTTGGCAATCGGTTAGGCTTTACAATTAGAATTTCCATTGTCACCCCCCCCATTTCTGTCTCTCCTAGGTCATCAGATGCAGGGCCCATGGACGACAGACTACCCTGTAAGGGTAAGGTGGCCATCTCAGGTAGGCCCCGGTGATGTGCGTGTGTGCACAAATGTGAATGAGTGAGAGAGTCTGCGAAAGACCGCTAGCGAGAGACCGGGTCCCCATGTCTACCCAATAGCTGAGCTCCGTCTAGCCCCCTCGGGCCCTGACACCCTGCCTCCTCCTCCCCAATTACTCCGTGTCGTTTCCTCATTCTTGGCCGCGTCCATGGCGACCTGCAGACGCTGTCCGTCAGGGGGTGGGATAGGGGTTGAGGGTAAAAGGGGGGTAGAATGAAGGAGGAATAGGTTGGGGTGGGGGAGAGGAATAAGTTAGGGGCGGAGGGGGAGAGAATTGGGGGGTTAGGATGAGGGGGGGGTTCAGTGAAAGGTAATTAAAGAATTACGATGAACTGCTCTGGCTCAGTGGGACAAGAGGACAGGGGGGCTGTCTGTCTGTCTGGGACTGCTCACAGCTGGAGGGCATACAAACAGAGGTTGTGATTAATCATTGATTGACTAAGTAGACAGGAAGTCATTCAGCTAGTGGCTCCAGCGCATGGGCATACACAAATTCAGCACACACAGACACACGGGTAGGCACACACACACAGATCACACAGCGAGTATGACAGTGACTGCGTGGTGGGAGGATTTTTAAAGGTCAGGGGTCTGCTACCGGTCGACCTGAGTGTGTGTGTGTGTGTGTGTGCGTGCGTGCGTACATGCACTTACCTGCGTGCGTATGCTTGTGCGAGTGTATATGCTACTTTTGTGGTGGATTTCACTCGTCTGACTGTCCTTTGCCATTACAGACCTGCGGATTCCACTCATGTGGAAAGACACCGAGTACTTCAAGAACAAAGGAGGTGAGAAATCGGTGTGGTAGCACTGGTGTGAATCAAATCCTGTTCTATTACCCATCGCTCTGAGTTTGTGATGTGAGTTGACTGAGTGAAGCGAAGTGACTCAAATTGAATTTGGGTAAAGTGGTGTGAAATCAGGTGCACATAACTATGCCAACCTGGGCCCATACCCACAAAGCCTCTCAGAGTATAAGAGTTAGGGCTGGGACGATACCAGTATCGCAATCATTTTTTTTACATGGCAAAAATGAAAACATGAAGTAGACCAAACTAGTATGCCCTTTTTTAAAACCTGCTGTGTGTAAAATATTGTTTGCTGTAGCTTGGAAAAGAAATACATGTGACTCTGGATGACAACACAATGGTGTTTGTTTCCAACGTTATCGCTGTTTTCCTCAAGAAGTTAAAGCCGCTTCGTGTTTTGTGTCCTTGCCACGATACAAACAAATATTGCGGTATTGGTATCGTCCCGGGCCCTATAGAAGTGCTGATCTAGGATCAGTTTCGCCTTTTACATCATAATGAATAACATTATATGGAACTGATCCTCGACCAAAAACTCTAAACAATAAGAACCGACGTAATGAACATGTAAGCATAACAATTCTGCTCTTTTAAAAGGACTTGTAGATCTGAAGAACTATACAGCTATTGAATGCAGCTCATTGACAAGCAGCCATTCCTACAGTGAGTGATTTAGGATGATGGCCTCTGGCATAGAAACCTGCTGCACAGACAGCCCTTTTCTGTTGTCTTTGGCTGTGCTACTGCAGCTGTGGTATGGTTTATGTTGACTGCTACTAGGGTTGCACCTTTTGGGGAGGTGGAACGTCTATTCAGAGGTGGAAACGTTCCGTGGGAATTAACGGGAATATATGGGAATTAACGGAAATATATGCAAATAAATATTAATGCCAATTAAATGTAGATGTTTTTTGCATTCGATATATTTACCGTGTCATATGGAGACAGAAACCTTATCATAAGTAGACATAATTTCAAATGATTAAATCCTTCCAATAGAAATAAAAAAACGATTTAGTTACGAATTGAACTTTAATTAAATGAGTTGACTATTCACATTGGATGATTTCACTGAACAACAAAAGAAAAGGAATATTGAATGATCCCCAATGATCCATCGCATCTCCCAAAAACGTTTTCAACATATACATCTGTAAAATGATAGTCTAGAAACTAAAGCTCTGGCTGTCTTCCTATCAGGTTTCCATGTCTTCTCCCTGGGACTCCTCAATGTCCACCTCTTGAACATCAGACTCTGAGGCCTCATCTTCACTGTCACTTTCATACCTTGTTGAGGATGGCTCGTTGTCAGGCTCAAAAAGCCTCAAATTTGTCCGGGTGGCCACCAATTTTCCAACCCGTATTGGTCAGTCTGTTGTGAGCTTTGATGTGTGTGTTCCCAAACAAGGACCAGTTGCGCTCTGAGGAGGCTGATGTTGGTGGGATTTGGAGAATGATGGAGGCAACAGGGGAAAGAGCCTCAGATCCACAAAGTCCCTTCCACCAGGTGGCTGATGAGATATGTTGGCAAGACTGCCATATTGCATCTCCATCCCAAAGCCCCTGCTTGGAAGTGTACTTCGCCAGACTGCCAAGAACCTTCCTCTCATCCAGGCCAAGATGGCGAGACACGGTAGTGATGACAACATTGGCCTTGTTGATCTCTGCACCAGACAGGATGCTCTTGTCAGCATACTTGGGGTCCAACATGTACGTTGTGACGTGGTATGGGCTTCAGGTAGAAGTCTTCACACTTTTTGATGTATTTCAGAACTGCAGTTTCCTCTGCTTGGAGCAACAGTGAAGTGGGCAGGGCAGTACGGATTTCTTCTCTTACATCTGCAAGCAGAGTCTGAACATTAGACAGGATGGCATTGTCTCCCTCAATCCGTGCAATGGCTACTGCTATAGGTTTCAGGCTGCTTGCCACTCTCTCCCAAAATACATCATCCAGGAGGATCCTCTTGATGGGGCTGTCCATATCGGCAGACTGTGATATGGCCATTTCTTGGAGAGACTCCTTCCCCTTCAGAAGACTGTCAAACATGATGACAACACCACCCCAACGGGTGTTGCTGGGCAGTTTCAATGTGGTGCTCTTATTCTTCTCACTTTGCTTGGCGAGGTAGATTGCTGCTATAACTTGATGACCCTTCACATACCTAACCATTTCCATGGCTCTCTTGTAGAGTGTATCCATTGTTTTCAGTGCCATGATGTCCTTGAAGAGCATATTCAATGCATGAGCAGCACTGCCAATGGGTGTGATGTGAGAGTAGGACTCCTCCACTTTAGACCAAGCAGCCTTCATGTTCGCAACATTGTCTTTCACCAGTGCAAATACCTTCTGTGGTCCAAGGTCATTGATGACTGCCTTCAGCTCATCTGCAATGTAGAGACCGGTGTGTCTGTTGTCCGTTGTGTCTGTGCTCTTGTAGAATACTGGTTGAGGGTTGGAGATGATGCAGTTAATTATTCATTACCCACAAACATTCGACCCCCCATCAGAGATGATTGCAATGCAGTCTGCTTTCTCGAAGATTTGCTTGACCTTCACTTGAACTCTGTTGAACTCTGCATCCAGCAAATGAGTAGATAAAGCATGCCTGGTTGGAGGGGTGTATGCTGGGCGAAGAACATTCAGAAATCTCTTCCAATACACATTGCCTGTGAGCATCAGAGGTGAACCAGTTGCATACACAGCTCTAGCAAGACATTCATCACAATTTCTCTGACTACGTTCCTCCATTGAGTCAAAGAAACTTCTGATTCCAAGAGGACCGTGAGCTGTTGCTATCGATGAAGTGTCTGATTCATAATTTTCACCTCGAATAGAAGTAGAGGGACTTTTGTCAGAGGTTTCTTGTTGTGAGTGCTGAGGGAACATTATGCACTTTGGCCAAATGATTCTGCATCTTTGTTGCATTCTTCACATATGATTTGGCACAGTATTTGCAAATGTACACAGCTTTCCTCCTACATTAGCTGCAGTGAAATGTCTCCACACATCAGATAGTGCCTCTGGCATTTTCCTGTAAAGATTAGAAAAAACAAATACAATTCCATGTACAGATAAATAGTTAAGCAGTTAGATTAAACAACTCCTTTGTAAGATAAATGTTTTAAAATGAAACATGTCAGCAGGCTCAAGCAAGCTAAAACCCACATGGTAGCAAAAAATAACTAGCAGAAGTTAACGAGTTAGAAATGATTTAGATGCTGTTGGCTACTATTTACTAGTTAACAAAAATCATGTATGTCATATAAAATATTCACCCCACCCAGTATTATAATCAAAACTTACCAGAAAGCATGTAGTCCTTGGCTCAGACAGTGTAGTGTGAGCTCAATAGCATCTCATTAGTGTGCAAGATCTTGAGAATCAGCTGTTTTTATTTAACCTTTATTTAACTAGGCAAGTCGGTTAAGAACACATTCTTATTTACAATGATGGCCTACCAAAAGGCCTCTTGCGGGGACGGGGGCTGGGATTAAAAATATTTAAAAAATATATAAATATAGGACAAAACACACATCACGACAAGAGAGGAGAGACCCAAGGCAGCAACACATGACAACACAGCATGGTAGCAACACAACATGACAACAGCATGGTAGCAACACAACATGGTAGCAGAACAAAACATGGTACAAACATTATTGGGCACAGACAACAGCACAAGGGCAAGAAGGTAGAGACAACAATACATCACGCAAAGCAGCCACAACTGTCAGTGTGTGCATGATTGAGTCTTTGAACATGTGATGGAAGAATGCACTGTGCAATCAGAGGGTTGCAATTCCATTGAATTGGGGATTGTTTAACCAAAATATGCCACAAGACCTAGAATTGCCTTATGTGTATCCCTAAAAAAAAGTTCATTGTTATAAGCTTGCTTTTTTGATGAATTTAAGCAAAATTCCCGGGCTTAACTTCCCATGGAAAATTTCCGACTCTTTGCAACCCTAACTGCTACCTGTAAGGGTCACGAGTCACCACCTAATGGTAAAAAAAAGAACACAGAAATCCTTAGTATGGTCTGCCCCTCCCCGACAACTGGAATGAATTCATCTGCATGACCTAGTGGACCTATACGCATATAAATGAACTCCAGGAGGGACAGGTAGTAGGAGAGTCTAGGTGAAATTTAATGAGGCAATTTGTCAAGGTCGTTAAGTGCAGTGGGAAGATAACTGAGCCCAAGAGGGCATGGACAAACACTCGCACACTACACTACACTACACTCACACGCTCACACACATACTCTCTCTCTCTTCCTCAGAGCTGCATCGATGTGCAGTGTTCTGTCTGCTTCAGGTGGGAGGGGAGATCCACGACACAGACATGGTGATGGTGGACCGGACACTCACCGACATCTGCTTTGACAACACCATCGTCTTGTACGTCTTCTCGTTCTGTTGGCTTGTGTTGTCTTGCGCTGCATTTACACAGGCTGCCCAATTCTGAACTTTTCTTTTCTTTTATTATTGGCAAAAGAGCTAATCTGATCGGTCGAAAGATCAGTTAGTGGAAAAAGATCAGAATTTGGTTTTCTGTGTAAACGCAGCCTTATTGTCTTATCTTTCCCCATGCTAAGTGTTTGGTGTTTATGTGCATGTTTAAGGTCATGCTTGTATTGAGATACGTTTATAAATCAAATCTATCAGTACCTGATTCTGTAAATAAAGTGCATTCAGAAAGTATTCAGACCCCTTGACTTTTTCCACATTTTGAAACATTAAAGCCTTCTTCAGAAATGTATTCAATAGTTTTTCCCCCTCATCAATCTACACACAATACCCCATAATGTCAAAACAAAACAGGAAATATCACATTTACATAAGTACACCTATATTTGGGGAGCTTCTCCCATTCTCTGCAGATCCTCTCAAGCGCTGTCAGGTTGGATGGGGAGCATCGCTGCACAGCTATTTTCAGTTTGATCGGGTTCAAATACGGGCTCTGGCTGGGCAACTCAAGGATACTCAGAGACTGTGGGCTTAGGGGTCATTGTCCTGTTGGAAGGTGAACCTTCGCCCCAGTCTGAGGTCCAAGTTTTCATAAAGGATCTCTCTCTACTTTGCTCCGTTCATTCGGCCCTCAATCCTTGCTAGTCTCCCGGTGCTTGCCGCTGACAAATATCCCAACAGCATGATGCTGCCACCACCATGCTTCACCGTAGGGATGGTGCCAGGTTTCTTCCAGACGTGGCGCTTGGCATTCAGGCCAAAGAGTTACATCTTGGTTTCATCAGACCACAGCACCAGCGGGCTGTCATGGTTGTCATTCTGGAAGGTTCTTCCATCTTCACAGGGGAACTCTGGATCTCAATCAGAGTGACCATCGGGTTCTTGGTCACCTCCCTGACCAAGGCCCTTTCCCCTGATTCCTCAGTTTGGCTGGGAAGCCAGCTCTAGGAAGAGTCTTGGTGGTTCCAAACTGCTTCCATTTAAGAATGATGGAGGCCACCGTGTCTATGGGACCTTCAATGCTACAGACATGTTTTGGTACCCTTCCATAGATATCTGCCTCGACACAATCCTGTCTCGGAACTCAACGGACAATTTCTTTGACCTCATGGCTTGGTTTTTGCTCTGACATGCACTGTCAACTGTGGGACCTTATATAGACAGGTGTGTACTTTTCCAAATCATGTCCAGTCAATTGAATTTACCACAGGTGGACTCCAATCAAGTTGTAGAAACATCTCAAGGATGATCAATGGAAACAGGATGCACCTGATCTCAATTTCGAGTCTCATAGCAAAGGGTCTGAATACATTTTTAATAGATTTGCAAAAATTCTAAAAACCTTTTTCGCTTTGTCATTATGGGGGTATTGTGTGTAGATTGAAGAAGAAAAACATTAATTTAATCCAATTTAGAATAAGGCTGTAACATAATATGTGGAAAGGGTCAAGGGGTCTGAATACTTTCCGAAGGCACTGTATAAATATGTGTTTGCTGTGTGTGCATGTGCGTTATTTTTCCTTTACACTGTTACACATGCTTTGAATATCTATGTGTGTGTCTTTGGCTGTGTATAGCAGCGAGGCCAGCCCGGGCTTTGAGCTGCGAGTGGAGCTATACAGCTGCTGTTCGGAGGAGGACTACTCGGCAGGGAGCGCGCCCAGGAAACTAGCCAGCAAACTGAGCAGCTCTCTGGGGCGCTCGGCAGGAAAAAAGCTCCGTGTTGCCATGGACCCTGGAGCCTGCAGCCCCACCAGCCATGGAGGGGCAGCCACACTGCTGCTACCTGGACCTGCAGTGGCGTAAGTGGGTTTTGTTGTATCACATCAGCTAGATATTCACACACACTGATACGCATTTCCATGCATACATTGAGGCTGCGTTTACACAGGCAGTCCAATTCTGCTCTTTTGCCCAATTAGAACAGTTAGTGGAAAAATAATCAGAATTGGGCTGCCTGTGTAAACACAGCCAAAAACAACCACACAAAGTCACTGGCGGACACACAGAGACACGTGTGCATTTAGTCCCACAGTCACACAGCTCACCAGTATCTCTGTTCTGTCCACAGGGGACCTAAGTACCACCTCCTGGCCCACACATCCCTGTCACTGTCACATGTCCAGGACAGCTTCCGCACTCACGACCTCAGCATCTCAGGCAACGGTAGGTCACAGTCTAGATGTGGTTTATCCATGTACAGTACTCATTTTCTTTCTGTCTCTTTCTTTCCCTCAGTGTCAGTCTCTCTCTCTGTGTCTCTCCCTCCCTCTCTCCCAGCAGGTATCCAGCTGACAGACAGCCAGTCAGAGTCAAGGTCGTAGTAATAAAGCACTCTAGCAGGGTCAGTGTTGTGTAAAACTCTAATGACGAGGGCAACAGGGGACTAGACACCCTGACATGTGCTGCTGCTTTATTCATTGCCCCTTACGGCTCTAATAAAGTTTGATGGGCACTTCACTGTTGTTCACAGCTCTCCCTGCAGCGGTGAGACTTTTATTCCCTGCTATTACTGTTGGTGTGTGTTTGTTTGCCTTTGTGTGTGTGCGAGTGTGCGTGCATGTGGTATGTTCATTGTATTTATTTTCTCATCCCTTTCTTTCTCCCTCTCCCCCTCTCTTTCTCTCCCTTCAGAGGAGTGTTCGTACTGGGTGCCTCTCTACGGCAGTGCGTGTTGTCGCCTGGCTGCCCAGCCTCACTGTATGACCCAGCAGATGATGAGTGGCTGCTTAAAGGTCAAGGTGAGTGTCTGTGCGCGTGCATTTGCGTGTGTGTGTTTGGCAGGAAAGCAAGACATGTTTGTAGGGCTCTAAAGTGCGACAAAATATTTTGTTGTGCGACCCCCATTAAATCCAATCTACTGTATATGTGTTTTAGAAAATAATTGTTGTAATGATACGTTTTTGCTTTACCGTTGTTTCCCTGGTGCAGGTTCATTAGCGTCATGCTTGCACCATTACTACAGCAAAAACTGCTTGTTTCTAGTCCAAACTTAGCACAACTCGGGATATGACCCAGATGCAGACACGGGAGACGGATAGTACAGTTCTCAGATGATTTATTAGAAACACAGGGCAGGTCGATGGCAGGCAGAAGTTCGTGATCAGGTCAGAGTCAGGTAGGTACAGGACGGCAGGCTTGGGGTCAGGGCAAAATGGTCAGAACCGGGAAAAACTAGGAAACAGAACTAGAGAAACAGGAAGGCGAGAAAGAACGCTGGTAAGACCTGACAAGATGAACTGGCAACAGACAAACAGAACACGGGTATAAATAAATAGGGGATAATGGGAAGATGGGCGACACCTGGAGGGGGATGGAGACAAGCACAAAGACAGGTGGAAACAGATCAGGGTGAGACAAAACTGTTCAAAGATCTGACCCATATTACAGGCGCAACAGTTTTTTCTTCTTGTCGAGGATTGGGGGCCCGCATTTTACATTCTAAAACTATTTTGGGGCCGTTAACCTTTTTGTTTTACAAAAAGTCACGTCTGTTTCCTCAGCTAGCTAGCTAACAACCTGGTAACTTTACCAGTATAGTCAAACATTTAGGGGTACAGAATGAAAGGAAAGGGTTCTTCAGATCAATGATCATAGCAATGAATCAGTGACAGATGTCTTGCATGTCCTCATCACAAACTTGACACTCTTAAAGAGACAGTGTAAAATGTTCAATGTAATGCATCTCAATAGGAAAATAGTGCTTTTGCACAATGTAGAAATATAATATTCCACAAATTACTTTTGATTTAAATTACAGGTATTTGTATCAACATTTTAGCTTTTTATAATAAACAAATGTCTGTCTGTGTCTTTCTCTCTCTCACAGCAGTTGGGAGGTGACCCTCAGAGTTGGACGAATGTCTACGGCGTCCTTAAAGGGACAAACCTTTTCTGTTACCACCGGCAAGAGGATATGGAGGCTAACGTCGAGCCAGCATTTACCATCGCCATCAACAAAGTCAGTCTATTAAAAACAATATACTTTACCACATACAGACACACACAAAAAAAAAGCATGCTAGCTACGGATATAGGGATCATCTGATCTTTTAATGCCACCTCTATTATTATTTGCGATGTCTTCTTAACCTCTATGGGATCGGTGTCCCCCCGCGGGACAGTTGAGCTAATGTGATTAGCATGAGGTTGTAAGTAACAAGACAATTTCCCAGGACATAGACATTTCTTATATGGGCAGAAACTTTCATTCTTGTTAATCTAACTGTACTGTCCGATTTACAGCAACTATTACAGTGAAAAAATACCATGCTATTGTTTGAGGATAGTGGATAACAACAACTTTGATACATACATTCAGCTCTGAAGGTAAATAATGTACTTACATTCAACAATCTTGCTCTGATTTTTAATCCTGAGGATCCCAGAGATAATGTTGCATAGTTTTGTTTGATAAATCAATTTTGATATTAAAATGTAGGAACTGGGTTCTACAGTTTGAACTCCTGCTGTGTCCTGAGCTACAGGCAGTTACAGTTGAAGTCGGAAGTTTACATACTTAGGTTAGAGTTATTTAAAACTCGTTTTTCAACCACTCCACAAAATTCTTGAATACAAACTATAGTTTTGGCAAGTCAGTTAGGAAATCTACTTTGTGCATGACACAAGTAATTTTTCCAACAATTGTTTACAGACAGATTATTTCACTTATAATTCACTGTATCACATTTCCAGTGGGTCAGAAGATTACATGCACTAAGTTGACTGTGCCTTTAAACAGCTTGGACAATTCCAGAAAATTATGTCATGGCTTTAGAAGCTTCTGATAGGCTAATTGACATCATTTGAGTCAATTGGAGGTGTACCTGTGGATGTATTTCAAGGCCTACCTTCAAACTCAGTGCCTCTTTGCTTAGCTTCATGGGAAAATCAAAAGAAATCAGCCAAGACCTCAGAAAAAAAATTGTAGACCTCCACAAGTCTGGTTCATCCTTGGGAGCAATTTCCAAATGCCACTTTGTCATTATGGTGTATTGTGTGTAGATTGAGGGGGGGGGGGGGGGATTATTTGATCCATTTTAGAATAAGGCTGTAACATAACAAATTGTGGAAAAAGTCAAGGCGTCTGAAAACTTTCCAAATACATATATATATAAATATAAATGCTCCGTACATATTTTGTCTTTCTTGATTCTTGAGATACAGGCATTTGGAATGTTGTGCATGAACATATATCGAATTAATTTGATTAATTAGAATGAATCGCCAAGTCCTAATACAACCAGACGGTCTCTCATAAGAGAGAGTCCAGTTGTCCCCAATGTTTCAAGGGCAGAACTTATTCCTCTTTCCACCCTGTCTATTGTTGATCCCTGTTGGGCCTTATTCTTTCTGCTGGGGCTCATTGAGTCGTGGTGACCCTTGACCCACAGTACAAAGCCCTATTTTAGCTTCAGGCAGAGACCATTAAATCAGCCAACTCTGTGGGATCAGCATGTATTAGTAAGCAGCTCTGACTGCTATGCTATCAGAATCAACGTGAGCCCAGAGTGAGGCTGAACAGGGCGCTGCTGCCATCTACTGGTGGCGATGAGGAAACACATTGCAGTACAGTCATTAATGTGCGTCCCAATAATATTGCCTTTCTCCTGAAATGTACCCTCGTTCACTACTTTCCAAAGCATTGGTGGAGGTATTGGCTGTAGGGCATTTCCACCTCTTATACCAGTAATTTCCTTTCAAATTATTGAAGGGTAGTGAACAAGTGCACACTGGGAGGACGGAGAGATAATTGGGACGTAGCTGATAACTGGGACAGATTCATGCTTGAGGCTGACTCTACCGGACTTGACTACGTCAGTGACCGCTCTTTGTGTCAGTAAGTGCATTCACAATCTGCGTTGACAGACGTTAAAAGCACGATTTCATGCTTAAATGCTTCTTTTTGGGTGGGTATTGAAACATTTGGTTAATTCAACATCAGTAGCTTATTGTGTGTCTGTGTGTTAGGAGACGAGAATACGTGCGTCAGAGAAAGACCCCGACAGTAAGGCCCAGAGCATCTGCATCAGTAACCAGTACGGGGGAGAGGAGGTGACACACACACTCTCGGCAGACAGTCGCGAAGAGACACACCGCTGGATGGAAGCCTTCTGGCAACATTTCTATGACATGAGTAATTAAAAATAATAATGACTTATTAACAATAATATTTTATTTATTTATTTAATAATATAAACTAATAATACATCTGTATTTTTTTACATGAGTAAGTAGGTTCTGATCACATGATTAGGGCCCTAGGTTCTTCATTGGTGAGGTCAGGAGGTAAGAAAAAACTCCTGACCCTCCTGGCCTTAGACATTATACACACGTTACACTCTAGGTTATCAAATGCTCTTGTTCGTGTGCTCATTGGCTCCTGATGTGTTGTTAGTGGTTTTCTCAGCTCTTGATTGGATGTTAAAAAGTGATTGACGCCTTCCCTCTTCCCTGCAGGCCAATGGAAGCAGTGCTGTGACGACTTGATGAAGATTGAGCTGCCATCACCCCGGAAACCAGCCATTGTCACGTCGAAACAGGGTTCTCTTTACCACGAAATTGGTAAGACAGCAACCCAAATGGATTCAGAAACGGTTGACTATATTGTCCAAAATACGTTTATATGATTCAGTAAGACGTTTTGGAAACTTGAGGGTCTCTTTCTGCTTTTATTCGTTTGTTTTAAATCGAGAACATACAGTAGGGTAACATAATAGTTTGTTAAGGTTAGCGTAAATAAATCAATGAACGATATATCCAGAGGAGGACGGTCCCCTTTCCGTAACTGCATGTGTGTGTTTCTGACTAGTTCTTCTAACAGTGTTGTGGTCCACCATACGCATGAGCTCTCCATCAGACTACTCTGAGCTACCTGCTACCACACTAGCACACCGGCCAACCTCTGTACTTGACAATGGATGGAAGTGTTCCTTTTGCTGACATGCTGCTGACTCACTTTCTTTCTCTCTTCCTTTCTCCCTCTCCTTGTGTGTCTCTCAATTTTTGTCCCATCTCCCCCTTGTTCCTGTGATCAAATTACACCCCCCCCCCCCCCACACTAATATCATTCTTTATCCTTCATTATTAATTGTACACTCCAATCGAATGCTAATCTTCATATATTCAAAATGAACGCACTTTTACCTTGTCGCGCACGTCATTTCATTCCCCAAATGATATATCCCCATTATATTTTACTGCCTGTCAATGTACATTATACCTGCCCCCCTCCCCCTGGATCCTAGCCCCCCTCACCACCCCCTCTTGCGAGGGTCTCTTGCTGCAGGATAACGCCGTGTCTGCTGAGATTCGTGCTCTGCTCTCCTCCTATTACAACGACAGGTGAAGTACCAGTGGGGTCCACTACCCCCCCCCCCCCCCCCCCCCGTACTGGGCTCTCCTACCTACTGAGGAGTGTTAAAGCTGACATCCCTCAACTACCACCACCAAGTCTAGGCCTACCCTTCTCTCAACTTTATGAGCATAGCATCCTTCCACAGTGGAGTAATGACTTTCCTCTGCTCCTTCTAGTTATTGACACCTCTGATGACATCAGCACGGTGACGGACATCCTGACGCGGCAGATGCAGGAGCTGGAGCTGAGGAGCCAGCTGGGGACCTCTCCTCCCTGGATGTCCCTGTTCGAGGAGTCTCCTGGTGGCCCCCGCACCCCTCGGCTGGCCCGCCACAGCCCCCGCTCCCCCCACCGCCTCCCCCACAGCCCACTGAGCTCCCTGCGCTGCCCCTGGCCAGGCCTGCTCTCCTCAGATGCCAGCCTGACCTCAGACAGCGACAGCCCCTGCAGCACCAGCCCCTGCTCCCGCCACCGAGGCTGGGCCGAGCCCCTCTCCTCCCCCCGCTTCCGCCACCGAGGCTGGGCCGAGCCCCTCTCCCTCTCCTCCCCCCGCTTCCGCCCCCGCACCCTCTCCCTGGATGCCAAGCTTAGCACGCTCAGGGGCAGAGGGTATGGTGGGGTGTTACAGTGCTCCTGTCAGCCCCCTTCCTCCTCCTCCCTTGCCCCCATCCCGGCCCAATGCGTCCCCCAGGCCACCCTGTCCTGCTCCAGCTCCACCTCCAGTAACAGCTCCAGCGAGGGCAGCCACAGCCCCTCCTCGTTGGACGGTACCCCTTTCTCACGCCCCTCCTCGGCCCGCCGGAGCCTCATGAACTTGAGAGCCAAACTGGACCCCCGAAATTGGCTCCAGAGCCAGGTATAACCCACCTCAGACCCTCACTCATCTAAACCGTCTCCAGAGCAAGAGGTAACCCACCTCAGACCCCCACTTACTGTATCTAAACCACTGAGCCAGGGATAATCCACCTCAGACCCCCACATCATCCAAAGTCCTGGTAAGAACTGGCTGGAAGGAAGCCAGTCCCTCAGTTGAAAGAGCCCTGGTATTAACTGGAATTACTTTAGACTTAGGACATTCTGCGTCCAGCTCTTCACTGGGCTGTGTCAGTATCAATGGTCCACAGAACATGGGAGTCTTCTGCTTCCCGTTCTAATGGTAATGCTGGTTAGGAAATTGAAGAAAACGTTTTTTTGTTGATGATATAAACGCAATATCTCTAGGCTCTGCGCATCTGAAATCTCCAACTGGAAAGGGCAGCATCTGTCAATCAAAGACTAGCGCTTCCTCGTCAGTCATCTAAGCCATACACCCTTCAATATGAACATGATTTCATAGCATCTTGTTAGTTTAGCTGCGGTATTTACTTACTGTATGTGCTGTATTTTGGGTTTGCAGTGTTTGGGCAGGGCAGTGAGCATGTGGCCAAGTGAACGGGAATGTTTAGTGTCTATATGTGGTCATGGGGTTGTTGTTACCTGTACCAAAAAGACTCACTGTGATCTATCCAAATGACTAGACCCGTCACCTGTTTTATGAATTCATGCCTAGAAGGAGCAAGTATACTTACGCACCGATTTGCTTATTGCATGATTGTGCTCAAAGTCAAAGAATGCGTTGCCGGAGATCTTAACTGCTCAGAAGGTGAATGAATTGAAAGCTCAACTTAACGCAACAGTTCCCCCAATAATTTACTGTACTACTGTTCCTACAGGGTCACGTCGAGGTTCCTAGAACCTCCCCTGCATTCATTAACACATTGTAGGCCTACTACACACCAACCAATATTTAAGATTTCTGTTAATCACTTATGGAGTAATTATAATGAATTGAAGTTAGCCAAAGGTAACGTACTACATAATCAGGAGAACCCATATTAACTTGTTACACTGCCTCGTATTGCGTGCAAATGTACCGACTTTGAAATCTGGGCCGGCCCCTACAAAATCCCCTAGAGTTAAGTTGTAGGCCTCGATGGTTTTGGAATGGAGAGGCATACGCTTTGGATGTCCTTGTCAATCTTTAATATGTCCCTACTAGCAGGCAAGGATTTCCTCACAAACGATACTCTGTTGATGAAACCAATACTCTGCATGGAGAACAGTGTTGCTGGGTGGTTTAAGCCCCGTGCTACAGCTCTTCTCAGTTCAAGGGTATTTTAATATCATCCATTTCAGTTAGGTTGGCAAATGTTATGTATTTGAGAATGTAGAACCTGGGAATGCACATTCATGGGTGAAGAGTTTAGATATCCCAACTTTGACCTTGTGGATTTATAGCTTAGTTTGTGGTACAGTCATAACCTTATGGCCTGAAAACCGGTCCCAGAATTATCTCACACACACACACAGTACCAGTCCACTCATTCTAGGGTTTTTATTTATTTGTACTATTTTCTACATTGTCGAATAATAGTGAAGACAGAAAAACTATTAAATAACACATGGAATTATGTAGTAACCTAAAAAGTGTTAAACAAATCAAAATATATTTTAGATTCTGCAAAGTAGCCACCCTTTGCCTTGATGACAACTTTGCACACTCTTGGCATTCTCTCAACCAGCTTCACCTGGAATGCTTTTTCAACCATCTTGAAGGAGTTCCCACATATGCTGAGCACTTGTTGGCTGCTTTTCCTTCCTTCCCTCTGCGGTCCAACTAATCCCAAACCATCTCAATTGGGTTGAGGTCGGGTGATTGTGGAGGCCAGGTCATCTGATGCAGCACTCATCACTCACCTTCTTGGTCAAATAGCCCTTACACAGCCTGGAGGTTTGTTGGGTCATTGTCCTGTTGAAAAACAAATGGTAGTCCCAATCAGATGGGATGGTGTATCGCTGCAGAATGCTGTGGTAGCCATCCTGGTTAGGTGTGCCTTGAATTCTAAATAAAATCACTGACAGTGTCACCAGCAAAGCACCCCCACACCATCACACCACCTCCTCCATGCTTCACGGTGGGAACCACACATGAAGAGATCATCTGTTCACCTACTCTGCATCTCACAAAGACACTGCGGTTGAAACCAAAAATGTACAATTTGGACTCATCAGACCAAAGGACAGATTTCCACCGGTCTAATGTCCCTTGCTCGTGTTTCTTGGCCCAAGTAAGTCTCTTGTAATTATTGGTGTCCTTTAGTAGTGGTTTCTTTGCAGCAATTCGACCATGGAGGCCTGATTCACACTGTCTCCTCTGAACAGTTGATGTTGAGATGTGTCGGTTACTTGAACTCTGACGTATTCACTTGGGCTGAATCTGAGGTGCAGTTAACTCTAATGAACTTATCCTCTGCAGCAGAGGTAACTCTGGGTCTTCCTTTCCTGTGGCAGTCCTCATGAGAGCCAGTTTCATCACAGCGCTTGATGGTTTTTGCAACTGCACTTAAATGTTCTGCATTGACTGACCATGTCTTAAAGTAATGATGGACTTTTGCTTATGCGAGCTGTTCTTGCCATAATATGGACTTGGTCTTTTACCAAATAGGGCTATCTTCTGTACACCACCCTTACTTGTCACAACACAACTGATTGGCTCAAATGTATTAAGGAAAGAAATTCCACAAATTAACTTAACAAGGCACACCTGTTAATGTAAATGCATTCCAGGTGACTACCTCATGAAGCTGGTTGAGAGAATGCAAAGCTGTTGCAAAGGTTGGCTACTTTGAAGAATATAAAATATATTTTGATTTGTTTAACACTTTTTTGGTTACTACATGATTCCATGTGTTATTTCATAGTTGATGTCTCACTATTATTCTACAATGTATAAAATAGTTTAAAAAAATAAAGAAAAACCTTAGAATAAGTAGGTGTCCAAACTTTTGACTGGTACTGGAAATATAGAACATCGCAATCGATTATGCAAGTAGGCAATACAGTTATTACTGATCTATAGCAAATATTGTGTTTGGCTTTTTCTTTAGATAGTGCAGTCTTTTACCTAAAAAGAAATGCCAACCAGGTGATTGTAGTAGTTAAATTATGATAAGGTGGGCAGGGCTAAGTGTGGTTGGCCCTCCTGGTCTATGCATTTAAGCCTATCAATCCCTCCCTGTTACTTTGTTTATGATGGACTGTAGGCTATGATATGTTACTGTGTTCCAAGGGCTCACAGCTGGCTCACTCATTAAAACAACTGTAAATGCTTCAAAGTGGCATTTGTTACTGTAAAGGTTTTTGTAAGTTAACAAAACTCGTTCCTTTCTTTTTGTTAAAATATAATTTACATGATTGATTTTGTTATAAATACAGCTCAATTGATATTATTTTAACAGTTGATTTCAGATCTATAACTGCATCCGGTAGATAACATTAAATGTTAACCATGCAAGTGTCCTGTGTTGTTTAAATATGTAACATAACGATAATAAATGATTTGGCAATTTAGAACAGCCATTGTTTTTCTGTCATGTCTGTCTCATTTTAGTGGAAACGATTAGAGTATCATTTGATATGTAGAGGAGAAAAGCTATTAGCCACCTAGAGCAGGGCTGTTCAATTCCTGTCCTGGATGACTGAAACACTTCTAGTTTGTTTCTACCTGGTAGTTAATTGGTGTCCCAGGTCTGAATCAGTCCCTGAGTATGATGAGAGCCCTCCAGGACCGACATTGAACAGCCCTGCTCTTTTTGTCAATGTTGAACAAAGGCCCGCACACTGAATATGCTCCCAATTACCACTTTTACCACCCAATTACCACTTTTATTGACAACGTTTCGATCCACAAGGATCTTTGTCAGGTCAAATGGACTATGTGCTCACATACTCAAATATATACACATTTCACCCCATATGACCATTCAACACATGGGCCCGATTCTGACCCGAGTTAAGCGCGTGTAAATGGAACATTATTCAATTTATGCACTTTTCTCTGCGTATTCTGACCTTGAACTTAAGCATGAGAATAGCATGCTATTCACCTATTAGTTCGAGGTGGAGACTAATAAATTAAGGTGTGGCCGGGGTGTGTCTACAGATACGCTGTGTTCTGACTTTGACATGATTCCATCACCTTTACGTTATCGTAAACCATGAGTGAGGTCTAGTGAACCTACCAGTTCCAAGTGGAAAAAGCATCCACTTTTTCCCCCCTGATAGAAATAACATCAATCTCCATGCACTGTAATTTACAACTTGATAAGAGCTAGGTAAATGAGTAATCTGTTTGGTTAAGGGAATTGTAAAAATATATATTTACCTTCTAATGTCTGGAGACAAATGTGAAACCAGTCATATGGAAGCATAACATGTAAAGTTTATAAAATGCTGTGCTATTATGCAGAATTGAAATTGTATGGCCTTTTAACTTGCAGGGATGGGCACTACATTATCGTTCCATTTAATTACCTTGTTTCATTTACCTTACCTCAAATCACTTATGCATAATCAGAATTGAAAATAAAAGATGCTTTGATGTAGGCAAAGGATTAATAACAAATCGGGCCGAGTTAGACACTTTGTTTTTTTTAAACCTTTATTTAACTAGGCAAGTCAGTTAATTAAGAACAAATTCTTATTTACAATGATGGCCTACCCCGTTAAACTGTCAGTTGACTCAAAATGTATGCAGACATAGTGCATGCCAACGCAGTGTTCTGTTTCATAGTTTAGGGACTGAATGAATATTTTATCCATTTAAAGTTGAAAACTGCTGTAGCGCATTTCAGCTATCCAGACGATGTACTGCAAGAACCATTGGTGACCTAGTTATCCCTGTCATCCTCTGCACACAGGATCCAAGCCTGCGTGCCGATTCTCCACCCGTCTCCCAAACTGTGCACTTCCAGTCATGAATTTAAAATCATTGGATTAGTGAAATCATTCGCTAGAGGGATTTTCCACCATTGTTAAATCTATGACGTGGAGAAGGGAGGAGAATTGGTATTTGCAGCCAAACTATCATATGAATCTTTCAATGGGAAATTTGTGCTGTTGAAAATGTCCTTTTCTCAGTGTTGAAAGTAAAAGAAAAACAACACAGTAACTGGAATGTCTCATTTCAAGAATGTGCTAATACTCGTGATGGCTTATGCAGTGTTACAAAATATATAGTCTCGTCCACCAGCCGCCTTTCTCTCTCTGTTAGCCTGGGGACGAGGTTACAAAGATATAGACGGGTCATGCTCTGTGTGTGTGAATGTCTCTGTCTCTCTCGTTCTGTCTGTGTTGAGGTCAGTAGGTGGTGTGCTGCCTGTCACCTTATTTCCCTTATGGCAGTGTTACTCATCTCTGATCCAAGAGCCTCAAGGTTGCATATTTGATTCGACAACTAACCATCAAGCTCTTGATTAGTTAAATCAGCTGGGAAATATACAAAAATATGCAACTGTATGGGGTTGAAAAACACCGTCATAAGAGATGCTGCCTAATGTGAAAGCACATCCCAACAATCACACAACTTGTCATATTCTTAATATTATATTTTAAAAATATATATATTCATTTTCCAGTCTTGAATGCATCCCATAATGATGGGAATCTTGATATTCTGTCAATCGTTGCCTGATGTAAAGCGTGGGGGTATTTTAATGAATGACGTAAAATAACATGCATTGGATCACAGCAGTTTCTGATTGACAGTACAAAGAATTCCTGATCATTGAGGGGGGTAAATTATCTCCCGCATATCCCCAGTCTACCTGTGCGACTCTAAACGCTAGCCTGTCCCTATAGCTAGCAGATGCCCCGTGTGTTGGAGGCCCGTAACGCCAATCCGGCCAAGGTCCTCCAGGCGAACGTGGAGAAGCGTGCCGGGCAGGTGCCAGCTTTGTCGATGTACCCCGAGGCGATGCGGTGGAGCTGCTTCGCGCCAAATGTGTGATAGTGTCCCGGCATTACCTGGTCCACCTGCTCGCTGTCCACCAGCCCCACCAGGCGCTCACAGCTGCTGATGTAGTCGCTGACCTGGCTGGTGGGCAGCCAGTCGATCATGGCTCCGTCGTAGACCACGTCCCCGCTGAACAGCATCTTGTTGTCGCCATCGTGCAGGCAGATGCTGCCCCGGGAGTGGCCGGGCATGTGCAGCACCGTCAGCTGCCTGTCACCCAGGTTGATGACATCACCTGAGGGAGAATGAGGAGAGAAAGAAAGATGGGGAAAACAGACACATTGAGCAATAAGATATTCCAACTGCATTGCAGCACTGACGCAGCAGAAGTGTATTGACCAGTGCTTAGATTACACAGGGATCGGATGCTGGCTGGGGGAGTTTGAGCCAACTTTTTTAAGTGTGCGGCAATGCGTGAAAATGTGACAAGACGGACCAAAACCCTGCCATAATTAAGAATATGGATCAGGAGTGTGTGTGTGTCTTCATAGCAAGAATATAACTTGTGTTGTAGTCTGATCTCTGTGGCTGGGATTGAATATGTGTACATTCTCCCTTTCAGGCTCTGTAGTAATTCAGTATGGCCGGGTGTAGTCTGCTGTATTTCCTTGGCTAAAATAAAATCCATCAAAGTCATCAGCTGAGTATGAAAATAGCATACACAGTGCCTTCAGAAAGTATTCACACCACTTGACTTTTTCCACATTTTGTAGTATTACAATGTGGGATTTATTTTTATTTTTATTATTCATGGAAAATAAAACTAATATAAGTATTCAACCCCCTGAGTCAATACATGTTAATATCACCTTTGGCAGTGACTACAGCTGTGAGTCTGAGTAAGTCTCCAAGAGTTTTGCAAACCTGGATTGTACAATATTTACCCATTATTATTTTTTTAATTCTTCAAGCTCTGCCAAGTTGGTTGTTGATCATTGCTAGACAGCCATTTTCAAGTCAAAACTGTAACTAGGACACTCAGGAACATTCAATGTCATCTTGGTACTAACTCCAGTGTATAATTGGCCTTGCGTTTTAGGTTATTGTCCTGCTGAAAGGTGGATTTGTCTCCCAGTGTCTGTTGGAAAGCAGACTGAACCAGGTTTTCCTCTAGGACTTGCCTGTGCTTAGCTCTATTCCGTTTCTATTTATCAACAAAAAAAACTCCCTAGTCCTTGCCGATGACAAGCATACCCATAACATGATGCAGCCATCACAATGCGTGAAAATATGAAATGTTTGGGGCAAATCCAACACATAACCTAATGCTTTATATTCAGGCCAAAAAGTTTTTTTTTTAAATCCAATTTTTTGGCAGTATTACTTTAGTGCCTTATTGCTAACAGGATGCATGTTTTGGAATATTTTGATTCTGTACAGGCTTCCTTCTTTTCACTCTGTCATTTAGGTTAGTATTGTGTAGTAACTGCAACATTGTTGATCCATCCTCAGTTCTCCTATCACAGCCATTTAACTCTGTAACTGGTTTAAAATCACCATTGGCTTCATTGTGAAATCACTGAGCGGTTTCCTTCCTCTCCGTCAACTGAGTTAGGAAGGACGCGTGTATCTTTGTAGTGGTTGGGTGTATTGATAAACCATCAAAATTGTAATTAATATCTCTAAAATGCTCAAAAGGATGTTCAATGTCTGTTTTTTGTTCATTTTACCCATCTACTAATAGGTGCCCTTTTTTGCGAGCCATTGGAAACCTTACTGGTCTTTGTCGTTGAATCAGAGCTTGAAATTCACTGCTCGACTGAGGGAATTGTATGTGTGGGGTACAGAGATGGGGTAGTCCTTCAGAAATCATGTTAAACACCATTATTGCACACAGAGTTAGTCCATACAACTTATCTGACTTGTTAAGCACATTGTTACTCCTGATGTTATTGCTAAAAACATCATTCATAAATGTAATCCATTTTAAATTCACACTGTAACAGAACAAAATATGGAAAAGGTCAAGGGGTGTGAATACTTTCTGAAGGCACTGTATCTTTGCAGATACCGGCATACTGCACAGTAGGGCTAGGGCTATTTATGATCCTAAGAGGGCGGGAGGTAACCTAGTGGTTAGAGCATTGGGCCAGTAACTGAAGAGTTGCTGGTTCAAATACCTGAGCTGACAAGGTGAAACATCTGCCGATGTGCCCTTGAGCAAGGCACTTAACCCTAATTTTCTCTAGGGGTGCCGTACTACTATGCTGACCCTGTAAAATCAACACATTTCACTGCACCTATCCGGTGTATGTGACATTGAACCATGACCAAAAATAATCTTTCCTATGGGACCCATTATAAGGGCTCTCGAGAGGTGCAGCGGTCTAAGGCACTGCATCTCAGTGCTAGAGGCATCACTAGAGACCCTGGTTCAATTCCAGGCTATATCACAACCGGCCGTGATTGGGAGTCCCATAGGTCGGCGCACATTTGGCCCAGCGTTGTTAGGGTTTGGCCGGGGCATGCCGTCATTGTAAATAGGAATTTGTTCTTAACTGAGTTAAAGAAAGGTTAAATAAAATAAATAAAATAAGCAACTACATTGTACAGTTCATGTAACTGAGTCAATAGACTTATTTAGGGTGTGGAACCTCATCTCGAGAATGCGCAGTCAGATTTTTAAAGCTCTGACTTCTATTGAAGTATGATGGAATACAAAACAGGGAGGGGTAATGCACGTGTGTGTGTGCGTGCGTGCGTGATGGGAGGCCAGTGTTGGTGCTCTGCCAAGTCTCTGCAGTATAAATTTCCCTTGGGATGCAGCCTAATGTGAAAGCGTATTCCAATGCAAAGTCTGTAACAAGGGTTGCAGACACATCCTTAAAAGGGCTGTGTTATTACATTCATATTGACCATATCCTTATCTCAACAGCATACAGCAAATGGTCTTCTAGATGTCTGTAACAATTATGCCACCACATTGGTATCTCTATAGAATGTTTGGTTTGGTTCTTACCTTCTTGTAGTATATGTGTTGGTTGTACAGCCTTGACTCTGTATTGCCTGGCCCTCCATCCCGGCCAGGGAGCCTGGACTATCTCTCTATCGGACAGCCAGGTGACGGTCTCGAAGTTGTCTCCGTTAGCCAACGCATCGACCTCTGCACTGTGGACCCCGACCTGTTGGAACTGATGCAGACCACCTGAGTGGTCGAAGTGGGCGTGGGTGGCGATAGCCAAAAGGGGGTTCTTTCGCTGCGGGTCGTCTCCAAGCAGACTTTTGGAGTTAATGTAGTCAGGTAAGCTCCTCAAACCCAAGCCTGTGTCTATCACTACGTCTTGGTGAGATCCTCGGAGGAGCCAAATATTAGCTCTGTTTGACGATTCGAAAAACTTCTCCTGGATCCAGTATAGTCCTTCTCCGAGGGATTTATGCGCGTACCAGTCCGTGGCAGACATGCCAGGTCATGCACTTGGCGACGCGTAATAACAAAGCTGCTGTCAATTGCCGTTTTTCTGCTACACACAGGTAATATCACTGTATTTGAATGTCTAAGATTTTAAAACGCAAAAATAATGGTGGCCACCGGACACACCCTTGTGGGAGGAACGCATGTTGACTGGACGGATAGATGTATGACGGCACTGTGAAAACCAAAAGCTATTGGCTAAAACACACCTACCCATGTCGTCATATAAACAATGCCCAATGTATGCATCGCTACAAAGTAACAGCTGTGCGCAAAGGAGAAAGACGAGGACCTACAATTCACCGGTGGCGTGGTAATTAGGTCCTACTTATAACTCCATGACATTCGACTATTTGATTAACCCACACAGAACACGCTATTCTAGTTCAACCGAAAAAGATAACAAACATGCAATGGATTTCAATTCACAACATGGGCTGACTATAGCTTGGTCTCCATCCAATTTGTGACAGCTTTTGCCATGCGAATATTCTAAAATCTGCCTAAAACAATATGCGCATTTTCCCACCAGAGATTTGTTTCCATCAAACTGACTTTCGCGTTTTCAAATATTTTTCAACTACTGATGGTTGTCATAAAACCGTTGCGTTATATAGCAAATGTGCCCACTCTGGTCTTGGCACATGTGCTCTATCTAGCCAACAGCTCGCAGAACAGTGCTGGTAGGCTACTTAGCCTACATTGAGAGTATTGTGGATCAACGATATTATTTGTCAAACGGCAGGAAAGCATCGACGATCATGTCACCAGAAAATGACCCACGCTCATCACCTTGCACATTCACCACCCTGTGAAATTCATCAATGTATTTCATCTGTAGCCTAAAAACTGCTTACTTTCCCGAGTCCTAGTCAGAGGACCACACAACATAATCATCATCGCATGACTCCAAGTTTACTTCGATATGATGGTTATTATATCAATATTTGCGCATAAAGGCGTTTCCACCGCAATTTCTAGAATAAATTAATTTTACCGACACAAAAAGATCCCACCATGTCGAACGACAATTGTCAGCATTTATAAACTTGTACCGGCATTTAATGTTTCCATCTGCCCGGGCGTTAGTTTTCTCATGCATCAGGTAATTCATGGGAATTAAAGGGTTGGATGGAAACGTAGTTAGTGATGCATTGACAGCTGACACTATTTATCAGGTTTACATCCAACCTTTTTATGCGAGTAAAGTGCATGTCGGATAAAAAAAATCATGCATTTTTGTCAGGCCTGATGGAAACAGAACATTTTCCGGTAAACTTTCCAAATGTCGACGAAACAAAATACGCTAGACAAGTTTTGTTGTTGGTAAAATGAATTATGCGAGAAATGTCAGTGGAAACGCTCTTATGCACACATTGATATAGGCTAATAACCATCCTATCAAAGTAAACTTGGAGACACGCGATGACATGTTGTGTGGTCCTCCCACTATGTGTCGGGAAAACATCCAGTTTATTACAAATTAAAATTGATGAACTTCACAGGGTGGTGAAAGTGCAAGGTGATGAGCTTGATGCACCTTTCCAATACATATCGAGGGTCTTATTCTGGTGACATGACAAATACAAGTAATATTGCATCATCCATGAGATTTGAGAATTTTTCAAAAACCTGAAACAGCTTTTTCCTGCAATCTAGCCATAATCACTATGCTTAATTCTATGTCAACATGTGTCAATTTATCTGCATATCTAAGCATACCTCTGTATCCTCCTGACTGGTAGAAATGAGTCTTCAGTACATTTATTTATTGCTTGCTTTTCTAAAGTCTACCAATCTTGCTAGCTACTCGAATTTCGTTGATAGCCTGAAAGGACTTCTTGGTAGGTGCTTTTAGCAACGCCAGTATTTACACACTACATTTGCAAGCAATTACATGGTAAAAAAACGGAATAGTCCGCTGGAACTAAAAGACAATTAAGTACAATTATATTTCAGCTTACTCTGTAAATTGTCTGTAGGCTTGATCCTTATGCAGAGGGGGAATAAAATAAAACATCTAATGGAACATATAATTAAACATAATTTCCAAACGTGGGTCTGTTGTAGACCCATGCAGTTACTCAGCAAGGTCAGTTCCTCTGCTTACCTAATGGCGAAATAAAAGTCCCCCACAACTTCTTGCTTTTTTTGTTGCAGGTATGGCACATGTGAAGCACTTTAATTTTTACATGGGGTAAGCAGAGAGGAAGTGGTTCTACAAATCAAATAAAAAATTGTATTGTCACATGCGTCGTAAACAACGGGTGTCCTTTTCCAACAATGCAGGGTTAAAGATACAAAATAGACATAGTGGCACGAGGAATAAAGACACAGTGAATAACAATAACGAGTAAAAAATAACATTGCTATATACAGGGAGCACCAGTACCGAGTCGATGTGCAGGGGTACAAGGGCTTACAACAGACCCACGTTTGGAAAGTCTGTTTAATCTATTTTCTATTAGATGTTTTTTTCAAAAAACATTGCAAGCTACTTCCTAGCGATGCTAGTGTGTAAATACTAGCATTTCTAAAAGCAGCTAGCTTCTTGGTAGCTAGTTATGAGGTTAGGAGATAGGTTCTAGGTTCCCAATCTGGGCTAGCTAAAGCCAAATTCATAAAATTGCTAGGTGGCTAGTAGTATTACAGTGAAAGAACAACAAAGTAAATATGCATCAAAATTACAGGACATCTGAGGGGACATGTGTGCATGTGTTTGTGAGAAAATGTGAACATCACTATGTCCTCTGTAATATAGGTTATCCCGTGTTGGAAGCAGCAGCCCACTCATAGTGCAGAAATGGCTGGTGGTAAAGGCCGTGGTATAGCTGCCTTCAGCTTCAACATCGAATCCCTGGGCCTCAGCAGGGGGAACATGCCTCAGACCAGAGAGGGGCCCAACAAGCTATATCCAGTGAGTAGTACTATACTGACTGCATTTACTGGGCTTATGGTCTCTGTTTCCTGGACCAGTAAGTGATATTGTCTTGGGAAGAATGGGCTTTTTAGTACATTTACGTAATTTAGCACAGTGTTTGCCAACTCCAGTCCTCTAGTTCACCAACAGCACACGTTTCAGTTGGAGCCGCAGAAAAACTCACATGATTCAACTGATTGACGGCTTGATGATTTGTTAAGTTGAATCAAGTGCACTTTTCCGGGGCTGTTGGGGGTACTGGAGGACTAGAGTTGCGAAACACTGATTTAGCAGACGCTCTTATCCAGAGGGACTTACAGGAGCAATTAGGGTTAAGTGCCTTGCTCAAGGGCACATCAACAGTTATTTTCCCCATTCAGGATGTGGAGTTCAAGCCTGTGCCGTTGAAAGAGGGAGAAGATGAGGACTACATGCTAGCCCTGAAACAGGAGATAAGGGGAACCATGAGACTACTACCCCACAACATCAAGCCTCTGGCTGCGAAAGGAGGTGAGAGAGTGCATTATCAGCAATGGTGAGTGTATCGCATCATCCATTAAGACAATGGCATGAGGTGAGGTAATGTAACACCCAGGAACTGAGCCATTATTTAACCACACCTTATCTGGAGACAGAGAAGCTGATCTAGGAGAGAATATTGAGTTAGAAATTCCTGGCCTGACTAAGCTTGGATTTAGAGCACATTATTGTCTGGGGTAAGATGATGTATCCGTATCAAGTGCAGCCTTATCATAGCTTATTGATGTATAGTAGAAATAACGGCTTTATCTGTATTAGAGGTCGACCGATTAATCGGAATGGCCGATTTATTTAGGGCCGATTTCAAGTTTTCATAACAATGGGAAATCGGTATTTTTGGATGCCGATTATGCCGTTTTTAAATTTTGTATTATTATTATTATTTTTTCACCTTTATTTAACTAGGCAAGTCAGTTAAGAACACATTCTTATTTTCAATGACGGCCTAAGAACGGTGGGTTAACTGCCTTGTTCAGGGGCAGAACGACAGATTTTTACCTTGTCAGCTCAGGGGTTCAATCTTGCAACCTTACAGTTAACTAGTCCAACACTCTAACCACCTGCCTCACGAGGAGCCTGCCTGTTTCGCGAATGCAGTAAGAAGCCAAGGTAAGTTGCTAGCTAGCATTAAACTTATCTTATAAAAAACAATCAATCGATCATAATCACTAGTTATAACTACACATGGTTGATGATATTACTAGTTTATCTAGCGTGTCTTGCGTTGTATATAATCGATGCAGTGCGCATTCGCGAAAAAGGACTGTCGTTGCTCCAACGTGTACCTAACCATAAACATCAATGCCTTTCTTAAAATCAATACACAGAAGTATATATTTTTAAACCTGCATATTTAGCTAAAAGAAATCCAGGTTAGCAGGCAATATTAACCAGGTGAAATTGTGTCACTTCTCTTGCGTTCATTGCACGTTCATTGAACGTTTCCGTATTTCACTGAAAGAATAAACGTTTTGTTTTCGAAATGATAGTTTCCGGATTCGACCATATTAATGACCTAAGGCTCGTATTTCTGTGTGTTATTATGTTATAATTAAGTCTATGATTTGATAGAGCAGTCTGAGTGAGCGATGGTAGGCACCAGCAGGCTCGTAAGTATTCATTCAAACAGCACTTTCGTGCCTTTTGCCAGCAGCTCTTCGCAATGCTTCAAACATTGCGCTGTTTATGACTTCAAGCCTATCAACTCCCGAGATTAGGCTGGTGTAACCGATGTGAAATGGCTAGCTAGTGAGCGGTAATAGCGTTTCCAACGTCACTCGCTCTGAGACTTGGAGTAGTTGTTTCCCTTGCTCTGCATGGGTAACGCTGCTTCGAGGCTGGCTGTTGTCGATGTGTTCCTGGTTCGAGCCCAGGTAGCGGCGAGGAGAGGGATGGAAGCTATACTGTTACACTGGCAATACAAAAGTGCCTATAAGAACATCCAATAGTCAAAGGTATATGAAATACAAATCGTATAGAGAGAAATAGTCCTATAATTCCTATAATAACTACAACCTAAAACTTCTTACCTGGGAATATTGAAGACTCATGTTAAAAGGAACCACCAGCTTTCATATGTTCTCATGTTCAGAGCAAGGAACTTGAACGTTAGCTTTCTTACATGGCACATATTGCACTTTTACTTTCTTCTCCAACACTTTGTTTTTGCATTATTTAAACCAAATTGAACATGTTTCATTATTTATTTGAGGCTAAATTGATTTTATTGATGTATTATATTAAGTAAAAATAAGTGTTCATTCAGTATTGTTGTAATTGTCATTATTACAAATGAATAAATAAAAATGGCCGATTAATCGGTATTGGCTTTTTTTGGTCATCCAATAATCGGTATGGGCGCTGAAAAATCATAATCGGTCAACCTCTAATCTGTATGTTTGAGTTCACTTGGTCATATGCTCAATGTACTACAGGAGAAATAAGTATTTAAGAGATATTTCCAGCAGATACAAAATGTGCTGTTTAGTTTGTTTCGTGTTTAGTTTGTGTGAGTATCCATGCATAACCTTTACTGTTTACATATCAAATAGATGTGGAAAGATACAAGGAGAGGTATCAGAGGCAAAACATGTTGGATGAGGAGTGGACACCAGGTAATTGTTCAATTTGGTCATTATCAGATGCATGCAGTCTTTTTTTCAATTGTATTTTAAAGTCATCACTGTGTCTGATAAATCACGATGTGGGTTTATTTCATGAAAATAACTTAAATATATTTTTTTGTAATTTATTTCCTTTTGCTATTGAACTGCTCAGTCTGATCGTTTGGGCGAGATGATAGTTTGAAAATATTTACATACAGTGCTGATTGGCAGATGGGATTGTCTAGAGCAGGGTTCTCCAACCCTGTTCCTGGAGAGCTATCATGCTGTAGGTTTTCACTCCAACCCTCATCTAGCGTACCTGATTCTGATAATTAGCTGGTTTAAAAGCTGAATCAGGTTAGTTACAACTGGGAGGGTAGCTCTCCAGGAACAGGGTTGGAGAGCCCTGCTCTAGAGCCTACCCCGCTTACCCCTTCAATGTAGGAGGATACATATGCAAATAAAAGATGACTGGTCATTGGTCAGAATTATCAGATCAGAATGATCTGTCCGCCAAAAACTATTTTTATTCAAAAAGCTCTTGCACTAAAAGGTCATTATCATAATTTTCACAATTTCAGTGTTATTTCAACCTCATTGTGGAAACAAATATCGTAAACAAAACCTGAGTCTGATTTCCAATATTATTAACTTATTTTAATATAACTTCTCACTTGTTTGTCATTACAGACTGGCAGCTTTTTCCAAAAGAGCTGATGCCTCAAAAGAAAAAGTTGAACGTAAAGCCAGGTACTTAAAGTTTGTGTAAGGATAAGCAAACATATATATTTTTTATTACAATTATGTCATGATGATTTTATGCTAATAGCTATATTTCATAATGAACGTAATATTAGTAGGCGCAAAGAAGAAACCCATAAAGGTATCAAGCAAAGAAAAGGCAGATGTACTCAGTAAATTAGATGTAAGTCACTTTCATCACCTTTTATTCATTTTCACTTCTTATAAATTGATTCTTTTTTTTTTTAAACAAGCAATCTCTGGAGGGGTTGGGACTAGTTGGGATTATCTGTACATTCAGATTTGACATTCTAATAGCCTGATAACATTGACTTGTATAATGATAAAATGAACATACCCGCCATATAATGTTTTATGTGCGAGAGCCGTTTGTATAGCTGGATAATCATACAAAATGGCTATTTCTTCAGGAACTTGAAAAGAAAGATGATGTCAAATCAGACGAGGAGAAAGAAGAAAAGAAAACTACAGAGGAAGGAGAGGAGGAAGAAATTGAAGGAGAGGAGTTGGAGGAGGAGGAAATAGAAGAGGTAACCCCCCCCCCGACTCCCCCTAGTTGTAATATAAAGCCCAATTTTGATCTAAATCATCCTTAGTAGTCAACTTCTATCGCACAATGTATTGTATTTCAAGTTGTTCACTGACACACTTCCGTACAATCAACTTGGTATTGAGACATCTCCGATGGTTTCTGGGTGTGATAAATGACACGTGTATGTAACGTCTGAAGATCACAATACGCAATATACACTGAACAAAAATAGAAACATGCACCAATTTCAAAAATGTTAGAGTTAAAGTTCATATAAGGAAATCGGTCAATTGAAATAAATAAATTAGGCCCTAATCTATGCATTTCTTATGACTGGGAATAGAGATATGTGTGTGGATCAGAAAACCAGTCCCGTATCTGGTGTCACCACCATTTGCCTAATGTAGCGCGACACATCTCCTTCACTTAGACTTGGTCAGGCTGATGATTGTGGCAGGTGGAATTTTTGTCCCCACTCCTCTTCAATAGCTGTGCGAAGTTGCTGGACATTGGTGGGAACTAGAACACGCCATGGGTGACATGTCTAGTGAGTGTGCAGGCCATGGAAGGATTGGGACATTTTCAGCTTCCAGAAATTGTGTACAGATCCTTGGGGGGCAATGCATTATCATGCTGAAACATGAGGTGATGGCGGTGGATGAATAGCATGACAATGGGCCTCGGGATCTCGTCAGTGTATCTCTGTGCATTTAAATTTTCATAGATAAAATGTAACTGTGTTCGTTGTCCGTAGCTTATGCCTGCCCAAACCATTACCCCACCGCCACCATGGGGCACTCTGTTCACAATGTTGACATCAGCAAACTGTTCGCCAGCACAACGCCATACACGCTGTCTGCCATCTGCCCGGTACAGTTGAAACTGGGATTCATCTGTGAACAGCACACTTCTCCAACATGCCAGTGGCCATTGAAGGTGAGCATTTGCCCACTGAAGTCAGTTACGACATCGAACTGCAGTTAGGTCAAGCCCCTGGTGAGGACGACGAACACGCAGATGAGCTTCCCTGAGACAGTTTGTGCAGAAATTGTTAGGTTCTGCAAACCCACAGTTTTATCAGCTGTCCGGGTGGCTGATCTCAGACGATCCCGCAAGTAAAGAAGCCAGATGTAGAGTTCCTGGACTGGAGTGGTTACACAAGGTCTTTTGTTGTGAGGCAAGTTGGACGTACTGACAAATTCTCTGAAATGATAGTAGAGTAATCAACATTCAATTCTCTAGCAACATCTCTGGTGGATATTCCTGCAGTCAGCATGCCAACTGCAAGCTCCCTCAACTTTAGACATCTGTGGCATTGTTGTTTGACAAAACTGCACATTTTTAGTGGCCTTTTATTGTCCCCAGCACAAATTGTTTTAGTTTATTAATTCAACCATTTAAAAAAAAAACAAGCACACATAAAACTTAAAATCCATACATGCACATGAGTAAAATCATCAAGGATAACACACAAAGTCTGGGACTTATTTCCATTGTGGTCCTCTTGAGACAAGATGGCTAGACAAGCTCGGACACAGTTAAACACAGTATGGCAGCGAGATGATGATGATAATAAAACATAAACACGAAGAAGAACATCTATCTCATCATTGCGGTTATATCATAGGGTACATTCAAATGGGAACAGAAGACATCAAACAGTTTTTTTACTTTATTTTTAAAGCTGCCAAGAGAGGACGTTGTTTTTATGGGTAGAGGCAACTCATTTCACTCTGAGGCGCCAGTATACAAGAAAGTACCTTTCCCAGCATTACTCCAGAACCTGTATACTATTATTACACATTAATAACATCTAATCTGGTACTGTGATTGTGTGCATCCCTAAAATGGGGAAAGTAATCCGTCTGATATCTGGGTGCAGAACCATAAATATTCCTGTAAACCAAACCCAGTCTAATCTGGGACACTTTAGCATCAACAGGCAGCCAGTTGAGGACATTCAACAAGCACAGCACTTACAAAAATGACTGATAATTGGCTGAGAGAAATTGAAAATAAAAAGATTGTCGGGGCTGTTTTGTTAGACTTCAGTGTGGCTTTTGACATTATCAATCATAGTCTGCTGCTGGAAAAACATATGTGCTATGGCTTTACACCCCCTGCTATATTGTGGATGAAGATGTACCTGTCTAACAGAACACAGAGGGTGTTCTTTAATGGAAACCTCTCCAACATAATCCAGGTAGAATCAGGATTTCCGCCGGCCAGCTGTCTAGGCCCCTTTTTTTAGTCTACTAACGACATGCCACTGCCTTTGAGTGAAGCCAGTGTGTCTATGTATGCAGATGACTCAACACTATACATGTCAGCTACTACAGCAACTGAAATGACTGCTACAGTTAACAAAGAGCTGCTGTTCACTTCAGAATGGGTGGCAAGGAAAAGTTAGTCGTAAATATTTCAAAAACTAAAATAATTGTATTTAAATAATGTGGAAATTGAGCAAGTTGAGGTGACAACTGCTTGAGTAACCCTGGATTGTAAATGGTCAAAACGTATTGATACAACAGTAGCTAAGATGGGGAGAAGTCTGTCCATAATAAAGCGCTGATCTGCTTTCTTGACAATACTATCAACAAGGCAGGTCCTACAGGCCCTAGTTTTGTCGCACCTGGACTACTGTTCAGTTGTGTGGTCAGGTGCCACAAAGAAGGACTTAGGAAAATTGCAATTGGCTCAGAACAGGGCAGCAAAAATCTCACCTGGCTCAAAGTAGAGGAGAGATTGACTTCATCACTACTTGTATTTGTGAGAAGTATTGACCTGTTGAAAGCACCGAGCTGTCTGTTTTAAACAACTAGCACACAGCTCAGACACCCATGCATACCCCACAAGACATGCCACCAGAGGTCTCTCAGTCCAGAACAGACTATGGGAGATGCACAATACTACATAGAGCCATGACTAGATGGAACTCTATTCCACATCAGGTAACTGATGCAAACAGTAGAATCAGATTTTAAAAAGCAAATAAAAATACACGCTATGGAACAGCGGGGCCTGTGAAGGAACACAGACACATGCATACACACGATAACATACGCACTATACACACACATGCACATGTATTTTGTGTTGTAGATATGTGGTAGAGGAATATGGGCCTGAGGGCACACACTTAGTGTGTTTGTGAAGTCTGTAATGAATGTATTGTAATGTTTTTAAAATTGTTTAACTGCCTTAATTTCGCTGGACCCCAGGAAAAGGCAGCAGCTAATGGGGATCCATAATAAATACAAAAACGACCCTGATAAACATTTCCCGGGCTTTCTGGAGCTTCCCATTCAGAAGCTTAGATAAGCCCCCAAACCAGGAAGTACTAGTGTAGTCAAAATGACATTGAATGAGGTCAGTGACTAGCAGTCTGTGGATAGCAGTCCTGGTGGGATATTTTATCATTTGGGTCAGAGCAAGTGATCTACAGAAGTGCATAGATGCATTGTGGGTTTGGCTACCTTTTTTGCAAACATGAGTATTGAAATCCCTGAACAAAATGATTTCCTTCACCAGTTAATCATTACTTTGACAACACAATTTCGAGATCTTCATAGAATGCATTCTGATAGGGCGGCATGTAACACACCCCCAACAAAAACGGCTTGGTTTTTGGAAGGCAGATATCCAGCCAGACCATCTCCAGATCGATTAAATCCGATCTGATGTTATAAGCAATGTCCAATCTTACGAAAGTGCACATGTGTAATGATCACGCAGTTTAATCAGCTTCTTGATATGCCACACCTATCAAGTGGATGGATTATCTTGGCAAAGGAGAAAGGCTCACTAACAGGGATGTAAACAAATTTGTCCACAAAATGAGAGAAATAAGGGTCTTATGCATATGGAATATTTCTGTGATCTTTTATTTCAGCTCATGGAACATGGGACCAACACTTTACATGTTGCGTTTTATATTTTTGTTCCGTATAAATGACACATTTAATAGCTACAGTACCTATGCACATAGCACCCTTACTAAAAAAGATTGCAGTCCAATTGCATTATGCTGTAAATATTGCATCCAAAATAAGTTGTTTACAGTAATTTGTGTAACTGCAGTTATTCTGCAATTACTGTGTCCAAAATACCAGCCGACTACAGTTACAAAATGGCAATCTTTTATTTTTGCAAGGGCATTCCCACACCAATGGGGAATGTCACAATTAACACTCGCCTTTTTTTGTAGGAAAATGACTACATCGCCAGCTACTTTGAAGATGGTGATGATTTTGGTGCAGGCAGTGATGAGAACATGGATGAAGGAGCCACATATTAACCTCAACTGTATGGATGTTATCTCGAGCATACAGTATTTAAAAATCCAAAAGAATGTTGACTGTCACTCTTCCAAATGTGTTTCCCCCGCAAATCATGATTTATTGTTTACCGAATAGCTGTTGGCTATATGACTAACACTGTCATCAAGTTCACATTTTGTTTGAACCTGCATTTACAATGTGAGAATCATAAATACGTGCGTGTGTGGTTTGAGTTTAAATACTGTAAGTGGCTCTTTTTGTAAATAATTGTATAAACAAATTAAACAAACATGCAAAGTCTGAGCATCAATAATTTATTCAAAATATACTTATTTTTCAGCCTGTTTTAGTTTTCCACAAGTTGAAGGCACATACTGTTTGTTACACATGATTTTATGAAATGGACATGAGGAAAAATAACATTTCACTAGAATATAGCAAGCTAGTGTTTGGGAATATTGTGCATTTCCTGTTTTGTCACCATGCCCTAAGTAGAAATATAGGTTTTGTGAGTCAAAATGCAGTTCTCCCTAGACAGGCAAAAAAATATACAAGCAATGTTCAAGATTTGTAACACATTTTAGACAATACTGAAAGTATAAGACCAATATTCCTCAAATTACTGTCATTGATAAGTGGCAGCAATCAGTACTTTTCTGACCAAGAAAATAACCCTCACTTTAGACCGGGTCATTGGGATGTCCAACTCTGACATCAACCCATTCAAGTTGAAACCTCATATGGTAACGTAGGGGTTAAGGGTAGGGACATCCCAAGGATACCAGATAGCACAAACCCTTTAGACAGCGTTACGGAAACAGTTCCATCAGCTGACAAAGGGGACAATAAGCAGTTGGGTACCTCTGTGCGGAAAAAAAAGAAAAGTGCTTTAAAAAACGTTTTTAAAAACATATGGAAAATTATTCCCCTCCATAAATTTTCCTATGGATTCTGTTCCCCATAAAGTGATTCTCTGAGAAATTGTACCCAATAGAACTGCTCGGAAATATCTCCCACTCCTTCAGTGACTCTCACCCTCACTACGTTTTCTCTTTCTTGGGGCCAAGGTGGTCATCCACATCATTGTGTCCATGTGAGTCTGGTTTAGGTACGTTTCCAGCGTGAGGTCTTGAGTTGGGCCCTCCATTGATTGCCACAGGCTCAGACATCTGGGCATTCTGTATGCCATTCGGATTGGCCGACGGCGTGGTGGTGTGGTGGCTCACGTCCACCTTCATCAGCACCTCGTAATACAGCAGGTAGAACACTGGTGTGACGATGCCAACCACCACCATGATGGCCACCGCCATCCACCACCTCATGCCCCAGTCTGCCCCATGGTAGGGGTCCTTCCTGAGGACAGGCTTGAAGTCAGGCTCCCCCAGTAAGGGCTGCTGGAGGGCCAGGGAGGAGACCACCTCGTTCAGGCTGTTTCTGGAGGTGCCAGTGGACTTGACCAGCAGCTCAATATCCTTGTCCTTCTCCTGCAGGAAGTTGCCCACACTGTCTGTGGAGGAGGAGGAGTCTGTGCAAGTCTCTATGGAGACTGGGGGCTGGTGGATGCGTCGGTGGCCTGTTGGGGAGGCAGATTTGAGAGGAGCAGTGTTGTGGGTCTCTGTCAGCACGCTGAACCGTTTCACAGGGATCTTGATGGATCTCAGCGCAAAGAAGTCCTGCTCTGTCAACAGATTGTTGGCCCTCTTGATGTCTGTTACCTATGATACACAGATACATAAAAGGAGTTGACTGTGTTTTATGTGTTGCAAAAAAAGTAGTGAGAAGTCAAAGCTACATGTCCGGTCTGTCTGAAAGGGCTTGTCATTAGAGAGTAAGACAGGGATTAAGGTTGACTTACTGAGCAGTGGTACTGCAGGGAGAAGCTATTCAGGGTGTCCCCTTCTTTAATGTCTCGGACCAGGTGGACAATGTCGTCTGACCTCTCCCTGGAGGTGCTCCTCCGGTCCCGGCCTCGGGTGCGCAGCTCGTAGCTCTCTCCATCCTCAGCGAGATCGTTCTCAGCGCTGTTCCCAAATAGGTAGACATGTCCTCCATTGGCAGGCTGCATGGTCGTGGCTGACTGGAAACCATAGTGCTGGCTTCTCCCAGTCATTTTTCACTTCAAAGAGAGGAGGGAGACATTGTTATTGATAGCTATACAAACAGCTTCAGTTACACGTTTCAGATGCATTAGCAAAGTATATTACATCAGCTTGTTTTTTTAAAGGTACACCTAGCTAGTTAGCCTACATTCATTTACATTCAATATAGACAAGATCTGACATACATTTACTATTGCACGTTTTGAAGTATCTTGCATGTGAAGCACAGAGCATTCAGTCCAACTCTTCCAGTTGAATGATCTTCATAGGGGTGATTAAAGTCCATCAGTCTTGTACATTTAGTCAGTGGTACTGACCGATAAGATTGATGCCTGGGAGACAGCAGTGTACTGAAGCTCCTTGTTTATATAACGTTGGCATTTGTTTCCATTTGACATTCAGAGAGGAACATCAGCTGCTGATGTGACTACCAAATATGGCAGTGAGAGGAAGCCCATTGGCCGGCAGTGGGAGAAAATGGAACGATGTGGATTTTGGCCGACATTCTGCAAATTCTCAATGAAACATTTCATCTCAATACAGATTTCTGTTCCCAAAACTAAAATATGTGCTGAACAAAGTGGACAAAGTTTTGTAGTCTTTACTCTTTGCCAAAGTTTTTTCTATTTTTTATTGCGTTGTTTAGGAGTGCAAAGGCAATTTGAGTTATGGCCACTTCAAAGTAGGAGTTCCCTAATGGAAATATGCAAATGTTTACTAGAACGCACCAATAGGATCACACTAGCTTGTGCTTGGTTCTGCCCACTATGACTAATTTGTTCCCATTGGAAACAACAGGCTGTGGTCTAACTTACTTTAAAAAAATATTTGGCTAAAGTTTAAGCAGAAGTCACAGTTAGCTAACTAGCTAAGTTAATAACCGTCACAACAAAATAACCATACTAACGTAAATTCGCTATCACTAATTTACTGACCAAAGATATAAACGCAACAATGTCAGAGACTTTGCTGATTCGGATTTCACATGACTGGGCACGGGTGCAGCCATGGGTGGGCATAGGCCCACCCACTGGGGAGCCAGGCCCAGTCAATTGGAATTTGTTCTTCCCTACAAAAGAGCTCTATTAAAGACATAAATACCCCTGAGCAGGATCCCGCAGGCGAAGAAGCCAGATGTGGAGGCCCTGGGCTGGCGGTTGTGAGGCCGGTTGGGCGTACTACCAAATTCTCTAAAACTACATTGAGGCAACTTATGGTAGAGAAATTAACATTACATTTTCTGGCAACAACTCTGGTGGACATTCCTACAGTCAGCATGGCAATTGCACGCTCCCTCTACTTGAGATATCTGTGGCGTTGTGTGACGAAACTGCACATTTTAAAGTGGCCTTTTGTCCCCAGCACAAGGTACACCTGTGTAATGATTATGCTGTTTAATCAGCTTCTTGATATCAGGTGGATAGATTATCTTGGCACTAACAGGGATGTAAACAAAGTTTGAGAGAAACTTTTTGTCCATATGGAACATTTCTGGGATCTTTTATTTCAGCTCATGAAACATGGGACCAGCACTTTAAGTTACATGTTGCGTTTATGTTTTTGTTCAGCAATATAATGCAAATGCATAACGTTACGGAACATGGAGGTAAATGCTAGCTAGCTCTCTGGCTAACCTTAAACTAGCTCTCTGAGAACCCAAGTGGGGTATACCCAGTTTACAACAGTCCTCCCTAACGTTTAATAAAGTTGACCGTCTATTTGAATGGGCTATCCCATCCATATGTAACCTAACACGTTAGCTATCTGCGGGAAAACAACTTGCCAGCTAGCTAGGTACGTACATTGTGCTCTCACCACACCACTTACCTACATTAGTAAAACGCAACCAAACACTTTGTTGTCCCAACTGACTGAAGCAGCTGCCATATAGCTACGTTAGGCAAGCTAGCTAACTAGAAACCTACCTGTCAAGCTAACGTAGAGCTAGCTTAGCTAACATCTGTACCCTAAGTGTTTTAGCTATCTATAGTACATTCGCGATTATTGTTGCTGGTACAAATCCGTGTTAATTTTTGCAAATTATAAGCGACGAAGCACCCAGACTTTACCTGAAAACATGAGCACTGTTCCGTTGACGACCTAAGCCACATCCATTCTTCCCCCGGTTTACTGGCGTTCGTTTGTTTAGCTACGCCACGTCAACAGAATACTAACGTGATGACGTACGTGGATAGGAACTCCAATTCTTGCATTGACCACTAGACGTTGTCGTCACTAGTTACCACATCCACGAAGTCATAAACCACGCCACTTTCTACAGGTTATCTTCTTAAAAAGTGATTTTAAACCTAACCGTAACCTAAATCACAATGATAACCGTATGCCTAAGCCAAACCTCAAATTAAAAAGCAAATTTTCTTTTAATTATTTTTTACGATATATGCCATTTTGACTTTGTGACTGTGGTAACTAGTTAAAACCACTAGATGGCGCAAGTGCTGTTCCTTATCAGATGCCACGACTAGGCCCTATGATTGGGTCCAATTAGTTTGGCCTCTATCATAGTAGTCTTATTGAGCGTAATTGAAAACATTAACTTGATAGGGCTATTGTTTTTGTTGTAGTAATTCCTATCTATGGTATTTAAAGTGTTAGGCCTAGACACCTAAAATTATGCTTGACTATTTTTCTTCTGAAAATGAACAAGTGCGAGTGTCCACAATTGGAGAAATGGGATAATTTTGATGTAAGGCTAATCTGCAGCAATCAACGTGATCTGCAGCAATCACTCTGCCAACTAGGGACTGTTGGGCTATAGGAACACCTTTGAGAAGTTTCTTAGTGAACATTTCATAATTAATAGGAAGAGACAAATTACGGTACATCTCAATCTACACATCATTCTAACAATAAACTTGAATCCCAAACGTAATTGTCACTTTTCTTTATGGTGAACCTCAGGTCATCTTGAGCATGCACTTCTAGGCCCGTCGAAATAGCTGGGTGTAAGGACGACGGTTCGCTGGGTGGAGCTGTCCGCTACTTCTGTCGAGCTCCCCGAAGCAAATGCGATTAGGATTAGCACATTTCGCCTTCCCTCGACATGCGGGGAGTCCGCATAGTAGTTTTGTTTAGACAGTATTGAGGCTGATCGACATGGCTGCGTATGTTCTTTCTCTCAGCCAACCCTTAAGCAGTCAGATGGATTGAACAAAAAACGATTGCACTACACCGTTTTGTACACAGAGGAAATACCGTTAGTTATTTGCCATATTCCGTCACGAGTGTGACGCTTCATGCGTGGTTGTTCGCTGGGGGTACCGAGAGCTGTCAAGAGCACCCCAAGAATTGGAGTAGGCTACGAGTATCAAGATGTATTCATTGACCAATAACGTCTTCTGACAGAAATTTTGGGAGATTATTAATAGGCGTTATCGATGCTATCCTCAACAGTAGTGGTATTTCTATAATTTATCTTGGACTGATTGCCAGCAAGGTGTCAGGTAAGTCTGGATACGTTTCATAATTTTGTGAACAGGTGTTTGAATTAACTATACCGCAAATTGACTAATAAAACCGTTTTCCTGCAGGATTCTTGGCCTTATACTCGCACCTTTCATTGGGGCAATTTTATAGAATCTTGCAGGGGCTCGAATTTCTCAATTTGTCACATAAGATTGTATTTGTTTTTCTTAATGCTACGTTATGTTAGTACTCTATAGTAATCAGAAGTACCCTATGTCAGAGATAGTCCTATATGAATGTGTGGCCCTTACTGTCATCACCTGACAGCTCATGCAGAGGGATTGTCTAACACTGTAAGAATACAATTAAAGTATTGAGCCACTACTAATTTATTTTTTAACAGTGCCAAAATCCCCTCGGAGTGGCTAATATATTTGAAAAGCCTAAATATTGATACAGTAAAATTACTAAATGAATGGCCGGGTAACCCATTGAAGAGTGAGACAAACGGTTCCATGGTTACTCTCTGGATCGTCAGTGTGGACACTGTGCTTTGTGTGTTTCCTCTCTCTTCCATTGAAATAAAACAACAATCCGCGGGGAACCGCCACACATGGTGCGCATGAGCTAGGACCCGCTCATAAAGGCCCTGTTGACTAATCTTACACTGGGGTCATTAGTAATCTTGGCTCACATTGAGTTACGCATATGCTACTGTAGAAGCTCGCATTGTGCAAGTGTGGCCATCAGTAAAATAATTGCTTTGCGCCACTTTTGCAGGCATGTAATATTTTTTTACAATATGTTTTAACATTTAGAAATGCCTGTCCGGTTTTCTATATAATTAAACATATCCACACCATCTTTAATTGATTTGACGTGATGTCATATTGGTGCGTTTAAGTCTCCTTTGTTGCTTCCTCTATGGTGCCACAGCTGAGTTAAATTAATTTTGTCAGTGGGCAGTGAACTACTTCTATATCCATTCAGCATACACCTGCTCCTCCTTTTTGGGATAATAATGCTGCTTCTCTATTAAGCCCTGTCTGCCAGCCTTGGAACAGTAATGCTTATTTTCATAGTTAAGCAGACATTTGGAGGTTTATGTGTAGAATCAGACTGATTTGCTTTTGCAGCAAACCTAGAATGGGGGTTTCTCAACTCATTAATTCACAGCATTTGTATTAAGGGCCCAGTGCAGTCAAAATCCTGTTTTTCCTGTGTTTTGTATCATATTGTAAAAGAGCTGATGAAACTAACTCTGTAAAAGTGAAGGGGGAAAAAGGAAAAAAATGGTGTTATTGAATGATAGTTTCTAGTTGAAAATACAATCTGCAAAGCAACTTCTAATCAGCAGGTTAGCATGGGTGAAAGTGTCGGCTTTCCATGGTGACGTCACCATGTGGTAAATTGATTAATAGACCAATAACAAAGAGAGTTCCAAACCTCTCTGCCAATAATAGCTAGTTTTCAGCTTTCCCCTTCCCACTCAGACCACTCCCAGACAGTCCTAGCAAAATTCTTGTTTGAGAAATTTTTGTTGTGGATAAAAACAGTTTTTAGCCATTTTAATAATTCTAATACATTAACCACATTTCGTTCGAATGATTTCACACTGACTAATTACCTGGCGCATGAAAAAAAGTCTGGCCTGATGGAAACATGAAATGCAGATACAATTTTATAAATGGCAACAGACAATTTGTTCGACAAGTGGGATCTCCCACTATGACTCGGGAAAGCATGCAGTTTATTAGTTTACAGATTAAAAAAGGTATGATGAACTTCACAGGGTGGTGAAAGTGCAAGGTGATGAGTTTGATGCTGCTTTCCAATAAATATCGAGGGTCTTATTCTGGTGACATGATGATCGATGCTTGGCTGCTTTTTGACAAATACAAATAATATTGCTCTTATCCATAATAATCTCATAATGTAGGTAGCCTATGTAGGTAGCACTGTATCTGCTAGCTATAGTGTAGGTAGCACTGTATCTGCTAGCTATAGTGTAGGTAGCACTGTATCTGCTATCTATAGTGTAGGTAGCACTGTATCTGCTAGCTATTGGCTAGAGTGCATGTGCTAAGACCGGAGTGTGACAAAACCATCAGTAGAGTTGAAAATGCGATGGAAACTCATTTATTTAGCTTGTATTTTTAATTCGGTACATGGTCATTTAGAGGTAAATTTTTATGTGCTCTACGTCATCACACACGGCCTTTGATTAGCAAAAAGTTGGTTTTGATGGAGACATCTCTGGTGGGAAAATGCGCATATTATTTTATGCAGATTTTAGAATATTCGCATCAAAATCTGTCGTAAATTCGATGGAAACCTAGCTAGTAAGGTACTTAATTGTTACCCAGAAATTCTTTGATATTGGTATAAAAATGGCTGTATTGGGTATTTAAGAGTGGTAAATCCCAGTATGCTACAGTCGCCACTTTCCACCGTGTTTTGGGCAGACTTGGGTCTTATTACTTGCCGTTGTTGCACTGAGTGTCTTTTGTTTGTTTGTCTCTTTTGTTTGTTTGCTTTTATGTCATTGCTTGGCACGACTTACAGCGCAGTCGCCTGTGTGTGAGTGTGAATGTGATTCACTGGGCGGAAACTGTTTTACTGCCTGCCCTGCTCAGCCTCTGTGGCTTCCCCTTACTGCAGCCGCACACAAAGGGGACAGTGCCATAAACAGGCCGTGCTAATTGATAAGGTGCTAGAGTGCCTCATGGCCAGACTGAGATGGATGTCTGCTGGAGAGATGCCTCACAGGGCAAGGCGTGATGGAGCACCAGACAAAGAGACAGCCTCCCAATCAGCAGGATCACTGGGGGCCAAGGTGATGTCCTGAAAACCCAACAGAGCACCCCCAATAAGAGACGGTCAATGTTAGGAAATAACCTCTTCTGGGCGCAGTCTAGATTGATCACAGACATGGCTGTTTTTGTGTTGGGAATGGCAGTGGTGGGAGTGGGTGTCCTTTGATACTCAGCAGCAGTTACTACCTCCCTCCCTCTTTCCCTCAATCCCTCCTCACCCCTAGCATGCTGCCCCCTCCTCCTGCTTCACCAAGCAGCGTGGGTAAAGTGTCTGCATGTAGCTAGGAACCAAAGCAGGGGGCAGCTGCCTCACCCATATGTCAAGAGCATTGATTTTATTATGTTTGAAAACGAATCGTTCGAAGTGGAGCTCTGTGCTCCTCCAGCCTTCTGATGGAGCATAAAGGGGAGGGGAAAGTGCCTCATCCTGTGGGCCCTGCCTGGGTCAGGGTGACTCTCAGACTCCCAGGCCTTGATGAGGCTCTCTCTGTGGGCTTCTTTACAGGGGATAAGGTAGGTCAGTGCTGTGGATCTCTCCATGTATCCATCCTTTAAACATTTGGAAGTCTTCACACCCCTCTTGAGTTATAATACGGTGTTCTCTGCTTATTCATTGTGCTCATTTCTTATTGTAAAACTACTATGTAGATAGTTCAGTGCCACAGAGCAAGGCATAGCTCTGACTTACGCTAAGTGTGTGGGAAAATGGGATCGAGATTAGTTCCAGTCTGGTTTTGTTTTCCACACCTTGAGAGTGTAAGTAGTGGGGTTCCAGTCTCAGAGCTCTTTCCCACCACTTTGGGGCCTCGGCTAAAACAAAGCACCCACGCATGCCATTGGGCTGCACACAGTCACTCAATTCAGCCAGCTCAGCCCAGCCCAGTTCACAAAGACACAGGAGCCACAGGAGCCACAGCACAGTAGCAGCGCAGTGGGGATATGACTGGGGTTAAGCAGTTCAGCTGAGTGCTGCTATGTAGAGACTGGGAGGCCAAGAACATGCCCAGAGAGTATACATAAATGGCATTAATTCCCTCTTGGTTTTGAGCATATAATGGGCAGTTTAGATCATTAGAGATACGTTATACTCTTATAACATGATAATCAACTCTCAGGCTAATAAGCTAATGGTGATGGAATGTTGCAGGTTGTGCTGTGTCTGTGCTGGTTGGTGGTGGGAGCTCTCCTCGATTACGTGATGTTTGGTCAATGTTGAAAAGCACAGCTGTGGAAAGACAGCATAATTAGGGCTCTGATTCCAAAAAGGAGACATGAAGAGACTCTGAATGTGTCGTGGGGTGAAACACGTGCATACACACACAAACAGACACAGACACCACACACAGACACAAACACACACTTAATATTTTTCCTTGTTTCATTTGTTAACACCTTAAACGGAGTGGACTATTTGAATAAATGGCGGTAGCTAAGGAGGGACAAAGGAAAGGAATTGAAGGTCACTTGGTTTTTAGCGCTGCTGCGGTCAGCTAATAGGCGGGTATTGAGTGTCCTTATGCTCAAATGTAAGAGAGATGACGAGAGAAGAAACGTGTGTTAGGTTATGTCATCACCACATGTTTTAGGTTGCAGTAAAAGTCTAAAGCTATTGCCATCACATTGATAGAATAACAGTGAGTCGCTTCTCCTCGACTTTGTCCGATAAATGATGGATTCTAATTTATCCACTGTTGAAGTGTTTTATAGACTGTGTTCATAGTACTTTTGTCAGTTCAAGCTAACCAGTAAGACAGTGTCATGTTTTAGTAGCAGTTTACTTTAGAGCAGAGGGACAGGAAAGTGGCGGGACACAACATGAGCCCTTGGAGAGGTCCAACAATCCTGAGGTCTCTTTATTTTACCTGACGGACCGCAATTGTTATGCAGTGGTTTCTGATGTGAGAATCGTTCGGTCACTACAGCCAACTCTTGGCCCAGACCTTCCTCTAAACTCAAATCCATTCCCTATGCGCACACGTAAACGGGTAAACAGAAATGCACACACATACTCTTTTAACGCACATACACACACACACACACACACACACACACACACACACACACACACACACACACACACACACACACACACACACACACACACACACACACACACACACACACACACACACACACACACACACACACACACACACACACGCGCACACACACACACATTGTTCTGTATTGTATCCTGTAGGGCCAAAGAAGAGCCCCCCTACAGTTGTCTTTCATCCCATTTTCTTGGGGCATTGAACTTGACCTTCGACCCTCTCTGATGTTCTTAAAGCCGCCTCAGAGACTTAGCACCCTGCTGGGCCATGCGATGCATCACCAGCTTGTCCACTCTCACTGAGGTCCATAGCTGCTACTTACCTCAGCTTCAACAAAGGACCGTCAATAATGACTGAATTTACTATGCCACTAACCTATAAATAATTTTTAACATGTTTTTCAGTTGCTACACTATCTCTATAATATGGCCATTGAAAGTAAGATATACAAAGCAGCAATTCTGTCAGCTAGATATTCCCTAGCCATTAAAAGCATTAATTTGATTGCTCTCTGTCTGCTGTTTAGTGCTCCTGTTCTGTAGGATTTACTGACCCCCCCCCCCCCTCCATGGTCACAGTGGTAAGTTTATCCATCCGGCCGTAAACACCCGCGGGTCGTACCTCTTATCCTGGTTAGAGGGGGAGCCACGTTTCCTCTCCTAATTTACAGGGGTCGGTTGGAGAGTCACACACAGACTCCCATTGGAGGGGGTCACAGACAGATCACGCTCCCCAGATCTCACCCTCATTAGACCCACCCCAACCCTGCTCTACACCCCAGACCCCACCCCATTCTCCTGCATTAGTCACCCCGATGAGTGTCTTGGTCAGGGGATATAGACAGGCTGGATGACAGCACTGCTGACAGTATGTAGCCTGTGTATGCATGCATGTGTGTGTGTGTGTGTGTGTGTGTGTGTGTGTGTGTGTGTGTGTGTGTGTGTGCTCTTTTTATTTCACCTTTATTTTGACAGGGAATCATGCTGAGACCAAGGTCCCTTTCAAGGTCCTCAATCAGCCTTTTGAATCTAGATCAGGATTAGGCAACTTTGTTTCAGCCACGGGGCGATTTTTGTCCGAGCGGATGGTTGGTGCGCCGGCACATAATGATAATAATTTATACACTGCAAATTGACCACGGTTAAGCCCAAAACGAGATTGTAATTGACAATAACAATCATGTCATGCCTTGATTACATTGAGAAACTAAACGTTTTTTTTTCATTTGTGGGAATGCTTTTCTACTAAAAAAGTTTTAAAAAACAAAAACATGTGCGTGTGTGTGGCTTATAACAGAGAAGCATTCTGTTCATTTTTGTTTATATTTTTTTAACTAAAAACTTTGGCTGCCCAGCGAAAAAGGCACCAATTCATCTCTCTGTGTGCGTGAGGCTTATAAACGGGAGAATTCTATATGTCGTTGCCAGTCAAAGAAAAGAAGCAGGCCTATTTGCAACACCCGCTTTCTCTTTCACGCTCTTTCTCTTGACTAAGTGTCTCTGGCTCCTTTCTGCCGACCAGGTACCTCCTCATTGTAGTTTGTCATGCTGCAGGAATCACTGAAGTAGAGCATTGGAATAGAGATCTGGTGTGTTGATCCTTATTCTCAGTCCTTTCATTTGGAAATTAGGCTAGAGCACCATCTCCATCTTTTTTTTTTTTTTTAGAGGTCCACAGGAGACAACTGAGTGGTTGTTGTGTTTCCCAGAGAGGAGCTGTGACATGAGATTATCAGTCCATGTGTGCATCTTAAAGGGCTCCCTATTCCTTATATAGTGCACTATTGACCAGGGCTTGTGTTCCTTACTATGTGTTGTAATGCTGAGAAAATGGATAAGAAGTTATTCGTTGGGATCTATGCCTTTATACGTCTCAGCCGCTCTACATGATATGCTGTCAATGATAACCTTTATCAGTTTTGTGGACTAGGGAGTGTCACACAGATTCAGAGTAAAGTAGCCTGTCTTCAGCGTATCTACCGTATGCTTGAAGACAGACAGTTCCTATTCGATGAATTGAGGATCTCATCAAAGTGGGGTCCTGAATGGTTTGCTTGCTTATGCTTATTGTCTTCAAGGATAAACTGATCAGCATGCAAAGTCCCCATGCTAATCACTGAACAGGTGTTCGCAGTTAACAGAACCCAGGTTGTATAGTGACTCACTACACGATGGGGAGAGAGAGAACCTGTGTGGCCTGTGAAGGACCAGGGAAGGATCACTGAGACAGACGTAATGACCAGCCTGTTAGTGGAAGTGCGGTATATAGGCTGTGCATCGGCTGTACCGCTGCTCGGGACCGGCCACACTTGATCAGGGATTTACTGAAGCCACAATTCTGCCATCTGTCCCCAGTCTGCCAAGAGCAGCCCAGCGGAGAGGCTTGGAGAGGAACGAAGTTCCCACATTGCCTATACTGAAGGGGGTGTGGGAGAGCAGAGAGAGAGAGAGAGAGAGAGAGAGAGAGAGAGAGAAAGACGCAGAGAGAAGAGGACTATCTGTCTGAATGGGGTTTGTACTCGGCTGGGTGGGAGGGGGAGTCCTGCATGCAAAAAAGGAGAGAGACAAAGAAAATAGAGGAGAAAAACAACGCAAAAAGAAAAGAAAAGAACAGGCACAACAGAAGCCTGCTGAAGAACTGTGTGTTGGTCAGTGAATTGTGATGTCCTGCTCCCCCCCTGACAACAGCCACCCCTCTGGGTCCCGTCTCTGTTGTGGACGTCTATGAAAGGCAATTAGCATTTCATCCAGGCCTCACTGGTTACATGCGATGAAGTAATACTCTGTCTAATTTGGCCCTTTTGGTCCCGGTGCTGTAGCGAGCTCGTCCTTGTTTAATCCCCTGAAAGTGCATTTCTGTCTAGCTCAATCATTGTGTGTGTTGTACAGGCTAATCAGTCAGAAGAGAGAGCCAGCTCCGGAGCACTCAATGGAACTCGCTTGTTTTGTCTGGGATTCTACCCACTTTTCTCAAAGAAAAGAAAATCTTTGTGTTTTTTGGTTTGCGAGGATGTGAGATGCAGTTGGCGCAATTTGAGAGCAGCCAACCGCAGCCGTGGGGACGGGACAATGCCTCTGTTAGACATTCTCTTTTTTCCTGTCCACAGTAAAAATGCACCGGTGATTGGCACCATCTCCACAAGAGGAAAATAATTTGCTAGAAAAAGTATGCTGTCAATGAGCTTGATGACCTGTAATTGTGTTATATTTTTAGTCGCATTGTTTGTATATCGTTGTCATTTTAATTTGTGTTACTTCCCTTGCCTACCAATGTATCAGTGTTTTGTTACTTGTCAAGCTTTATGTTTTTTGCGGACCTCAGGAAGAGTAGCTGGTGCTTCTGCAAAAACTAATGGGGATCCAAATAAACTTGACTTCTCCCTAAGATTAAATTATATCCTTTTTCTCCCACTCATACCTCTCCGCATCCCTCAAAAACGTATTTCCAAAACACTATTTTGTCTGCTTGAATGGCTAATGCTAGGTTCTCTGTGTTTCCCCCAAAAATAAATAGAAGTGCAATTCCAGAATAGCTCTCTAAATTAGTGTCTAGCCAACAATACGCTGTGGTTTACTGAATTTTCGTCAGATTTAATGATGTACCTTTTAGCCAAAGTCACTTATTACATTTCTTAATTCCCCCAAACTCTGGATGTTGAGAACTTCCACTGCTCTAAAAATACTGAAGGAGAAACTATATGTGAAATTGCAATTATGGCTTTGTGAGCTGACCATATATGGCAGCCTTTCGTGGCCAGCGACGAGGAATGGCATGGAGGGTGGTTTCTGAGGTAGCCTAACACATGGGGGTGGCATAAATCATGTACGGTTTTCTCAAATAGAAAACTAACCAACAAACACAGAGGATACATTCTGGTTTGGGCAAAGACACCAAGCTACAGAAATGAAGAGAAAATGAAACAGCCTTTTGAAAAAAATCGGTGGTTTCATCACTTACGTTAGTTGTTGTGCTGCCTGACTGAAAGTGCCAGTGCCAGGGGGTAAAGGCCTGCCAGGGCCAAGCTAGATTGGTTGGTTTTTATATCTGGTTCTGACATGCAGCCTTTGTCCATGTTTTTAGACATTTTTGAAACGTTATTGAAAATGAAATACAGAAATATATCATTTTCATAAGTATTCACAAAGTTGACTCTAAGGTGAGTCAATACATGTTAGATTCACCTTTGGCAGTGATTACAGCTGTGTGTCTTTCTTTCTTTTTTTCTTTTTTTATTTCACCTTTATTTAACCAGGTAGGCAAGTTGAGAACAAGTTCTCATTTACAATTGCGACCTGGCAATTTCTGGGTATGTCTCTTAGAGCTTTGCAAACCTGGATTGGACAATATTTGCACATTATAATTTTTAAATTCTTCAAGCTCTATGAAGTTGGTTGTTGATCATTGTTGGACAGCTATTTTCAAGTCTTTCCATAGATTTTCAAGACGATTTAAGTCAAAACTGTAACTAGGCCACTCAAGAACATTTAATGTCGTCTTGGTAAGCAGTGTGTAGTTGGACTTGTCTTCAAGGTTATTGTCCTGCTGAAAGGTGAACTAATCTCCCAGTGTCTGGTGGAAAGCAGACTGGAACAGGTTTTCCTCTAGGTTTTTGCCTGTGCTTATATCGCCATTCGGTTTCTTTTTTATCCTGAAAAACTCCATAGTATTTAACGATGACAAGCACACCCATAAGATGATGCAGCCACCACTATCCTTGAAAATATGGCGAGTGGCCTATTGGATTTGCCCCAAACACATTCAGGTCAAAATTGCTTTGAAATGGAATAATTAATCAGTTGCACCACTGAATGTATCCAACCAAAATGTCTCTTCCGCATTTAACCCAACTCCTCTGAATCAGAGAGATGCCTTAATCGACATCATCAGTACCCGGGGCTTAAGTCCCTTGCTCAAGGAGAGAACGGCAGATCTTTCCTCCTTGCCGTCTTGAACTGGCAACCTTTCGGTTATTGGCCCAATGCTCTTAACTGCTAGGCTACCTGTCGCCCTGCCATATCGTTGCCACATTTTTTTCAGAACTACTTTAGTGTCTTTTTGCAAACAGGATGCATGTTTTGGAATATTTGTATTCTGTAAAGGCTTCCTTCTTTTCACTCTGTCATTTAGGTTAGTATTGTGGCGTAACTACAATGTTGTTGATCCATCTTCAGTTTTCACGCTCATTAAACTCTGTGACTGTTTTAAAGTCACCATTGGTGAAATTCCTGAGCGGTTTCCTTCCTCTCCTGCAACTGAGTTAGTGAAGGACGCCTGTATCTTTGTAGTGACTGGGTGTATTGGTACACCATTCAAAGGGTAATTGATAACTTCACCATGCTCAAAGGGATATTCAATGTCTGTTTTTTTTATTTGTACCTGCTCGACTGAGCAATGCTCAGCAATGCTCAGCTCGACTGAGCAATGCTCGACTGAGGGACCTTACTGATGATTGTGTATGTGGGGTACAGAGATGAGATTGTCATTTAAAAAATCATGTTAACCACTATTATTGCACACAATATGAGTCCATGCAACCTATTATGTGACTTGTTAAGCACATTTTTACTCCTGAACTTATTTAGACTTGCCATAACAAAGGGGTTGAATACTTGTTGACTCAAGACATTTCAGCTTTAAATTCCACTTTGACATTATGGGGAATTGTGTGTAGGCCAGTGACACAAAATCTCAATTTAATCCATTTAAATTCATGCTGTAACACAACAACATGTTGAAAAGGTGTGTGAATACTTTCTGAAATCACTGTTTGTAGTGACACTTTGGGATGTATGAAGTGTACTGCCTACCACTCCCAGTGTGGCCTGTCTCACCCAGATCAATGGGAAGACACCCCCCTGTCACAGAAACTGTGGTTGACTAGAGTTACCGACAGGCACTTCCAATGTGGCCCGGCTGACTCCAGATCAGGAAACAGAACTTGATGATGAATGAAATCCCACAGCCGCCCCATGTTTAAATCCTGCGGATCTGTGGGAACGTAAACTGCTAGACACAACCACAGGCTCATACGTGGGAGGACTTTTTAGAACTAGGGAAACCTAAAGGCTGGGAAATCCCATCATAAAGACTACGAAGTCTCAAGACTGGGTTTTAAAACATTGGCTTGGCATTTGCATTGGCATGGGATTGAAAAAGCTTGGATAGAAGATAGCAGGTCTAGACGATAGCACGGTATGTATGTTCAAATTCATTTCTCATTAGTACTATTAGCGTTTATAATCGCACTGATCCAGTGATTGGCGCACATTGACAGAGTCCTCTGTGTAAGTGTGTTTCTGCTGTAGGAGTCTTTTTTTAGAAGGGAGTAGTCAGCATCCGACTGTATGTCTATTTCTTGGCTACACACAGCTCCGTGCTCATGTGATCAACCAGAGACACCCATACAGAAGCCTAATATATTGACATATGTGTCAAATACATACAGTACCAGTCAAAAGTTTGGACACAGCTACTCATTCAAGGGTTTTTCTTTATTTTTAGTATTTTCTACATTGTGGAATAATAGTGAAGACATCAAAACTATGAAATAACACATACGGAACCATGTAGTAACCAAAAAAGTGTTAAACAAATCTAAATAGATTTGAGATTCTTTCCAACAGTCTTGAAGGAGTTCCCACATATGCTGAGCACTGTTGGCTACTTTTCCTTCACTCTGCAGTCCAACTCATCCCAAACCATCTCAATTCTGTTGAGGTCGGGTGATTGTGGAGGCCAGGTCATCTGATACAGCACTCCATTACTCTCCTTTGTTAAAAAAACACATTTCCACCGGTCTAATGTCCGTTCCTCGTGTTTCTTGGCCCAAGTAAGTCTCTTCTTCTTATTGGTGTCCTTTAGTAGTGATTTCTTTGCAGCAATTTGATCTTGAAGGCCTGATTCACGCAGTGTCCTCTGAACAGTTGATGTTGAGATATTGTTACTGTTAATTGAACTCTGCGAAGCATTCATTTGGGCAGCAATCTGAGGTGCAGTTAACTCTAATGAACTTATCCTCTGCAGCAGAGGTAACTCTGGTACTTCCTTTCCTTGTGTGGTCCTCATGAGAGCCAGTTTCATCCTAGTGCTTAATGGTTTTTGCAACTGCGCTTGAAAAAAAATTCAAAGTTCTTGAAATTTTCCGCATTGAATGATCTTCATGTCTTAAAGTAACGATGGACTGTCGTTTCTCTTTGATTATTTGAGCTGTTCTTGCCATAATATGGACTTGGTCTTTTACCAAATAGGGCTATCTTCTGTATACCACCCAATCTTGTCACAACACAACTGATTGGCTCAAACGCATTAAGAAGGAAAGAAATTCCACAAAGGAACTTTTAACAAGGCACACCTGTTAATTGAAATGCATTCCAGGTGACTACCTCATGAAGCTGGTTGAGAGAATGCCAAGCGTGTGCTAAGCTCTCATCAAGGCAATGGGTGGCCACTTTGAAGATTCTGAAATATAAAATATATTTTGTTTAACAAATATATTTTTGTTTTATATATTTGTTTAACACTTTTTTGCTTACTACATGATTACATTACTACATGACTCCATATGTGTTATTTAATGTCTTCACTATTATTCTGCAATGTAGAAAATACTAAAAATAAAGAAAAACCCTTGAATGAGTAGGTGTCTCCAAACGTTTGACTGGTGCTGCATGTATTTGAAAAATTGGGGAGCCAGGCCTAGCCAATCAGAATGAAGTTTTCCCCTGACAGCTGCTCTTCTCCTTCATCTGAAAAAAAAATTGCAACGGCTGCTCTGTCAGTTGGAGGTGGGCTGGGGGCCTGGCTCGGAAACATTTTCAATTGTGATCGACGGTTCAGAAGAAATATGTTCCAGGTTCATGTGTCTCTTTTCAAAATAAACATATCTAATCTTATTATGTTTCATAAGTGGTGGGTAGCCTCAATAGCTGCATCATTTTCTCCAAAATTTCGCGTGCAAACCCCACTTTGGGAATCTAATGCCAAGGTACTGTGTCAGAGGTCAATAGACTCAACATTACAATTCAGCATGATACATGTGGTGCAAAAATAGATGTAATTAACATATATTAAAAAATATATTTACATACATATTCTATGATGTGGTCAAGTTATATATTTCATGAATATATATATTTTTTTTACCCCTTGTCCCATCGCTGCAACTTCCGTACGGAATCGGGAGAGGAGAAGGTCGAGAGTCATGTGTCCTCCAAAACACGACCCCACCAAGCCGCACTGCTTCTTGATACACTGCTCGCTTAAACACCGTACAGCTGGCGACCGAAGTCAGCGTGCATGCGCCCGGCCCGCCTCAAGGAGTTGCTAGAGCGCGATGGGACAAGGACATCCCAATTGTGCGCCGCCTCATGGGTCTCCCAGTCGCGGCTGGCTGCAACACAGCCTGGGATCGAACCCAGGTCTGTGGTGACGATTCTAGCACTGCGATGCAGTGCCTTAGATCGCTACACCACTCAGGAGGCCATATGTATATATTCTTTACATATATGTCAATATATTTTGAATTCCCTCGCATACTGTATTATGTACATGTAATATAATACATGAGTTTTCCATGTGGTACTACACTTGGCGTCCTCAGTGAAGCCAGTGGCCTGTTTCTTCTTGTGTGGCCACACATACAGTGCATTCAGAAAGTACTGTATTCAGACCTCTTGACTTTTTCCACATTTTGTAACGTTCCAGCCTTATTCTAAAATAGATTTTAAAAAATGCATAATCATCAATATACACACAATACCCCATAATGACAAAGCGAAAACAGGATTTTAGAATTTTTTACAAAAACAATAATTTTTACAAGAATAAGTATTCAGAACATTTGCAATGAGACTCGACATTGAGCTCAGGTGAATCCTGTTTCCATTGACCATCCTTGAGATGTTTCTACAACTTGATTGGAGTCCACCTGTGGTAAATTCAATTGATTGGACATGATTTGGAAAGGCACACACCTGTCTATATAAGATCCCCCAGTTGACAGTGTATGTCAGAGCAAAAACCAAGGCACGAGGTCGAAGGAATTGTCCGTTGAGCTCCGAGACAGGATTGTGTCGAGGCACAGATCTGGGGAAGGATATCAAAATATTTCTGCAGCATTGAAGGTTCCCAGGAAAACAGTGGCCTCCATCATTCTTAAATGGAAGAAGTTTGGAAACCTCAAGACTTTTCCTAGAGCTGGCCGCCTGGCTAAACTGAGCAATTGGGGGAGAAGGGCCTTGGTCAGGGAGGTGACTAAGACCCAATGGTCACTCTGACAGAGCTCTAGAGTTCCTCTGTGGAGATGGGAGAACCTTCCAGGAGGCCAACCATCTCTGCAGCACTCTACCAATCAGGACTTTATATAGTGGCCAGACGGAAACTGGTCTGATGAAACCAAGATTGAACTCTTTGGCCTGAATGCCAAGCGTCACGTCTGGAGGAAACCTACGGTGAAGCATAGTGGTGGCAGCATCATGCTGTGAGGATGTTTTTCAGCGGCAGGGACTGGGAGACTAGTCAGGATCGAGGGAAAGATGAACGACGCAAAGTACAGAGAGATCCTTGATGAAAACCTGCTCCAGAGCACTCAGGACCTCAGACTGGTTTGAAGGTTCACCTTCCAACAGGAGAACAACCCTAAGCATACAGCCAAGACAACGCAGGATTGGCTTGGGGACAAGTCTCTGAATGCCCTTGATTGGCCCAGCCAGAGCCCGGACTTGAACCTGATCGAACATCTCTGGAGAGAACTGAAAATAGTTATGCAGTGACACACCAAGAAGCCTCTAGGCTGTAATCACGGCCAACGGTGCTTCAACAAAGTACTGAGTAAAGGGTCTGAATACTCATGTAAATTTGATATTTCAGCTTTTATTCTGAACGTTTTGCAAAAAGTTCTAAAAACCTGTTTTTGCTTTGTCATTATAGGATATTGTGTGTAGATTGATGAGGGGAAAAAAACATTTGAATCCATTTTATAATAAGGCTGTAACGTAACAATGTGGAAAAAGTCAAGGGATCTGAATATTTTTCAAATTCACTGTACACACACACACACACACACACACACACACACACACACACACACGCGCACGCACGCACGCACATACAAACACACACACACACTCTAAACTGATAACATTTGCCTCTATCTTATGTTCAGAACCTTTGATTGTGCATTCATTGGTTTCACACATCTTTCACCACTGAGTCATTCATGCAAAATCAACGTTTTCCGTGAAATACCATATGAACATTTTGTTTAGTCACCAATACATCAGATAATGACAGGTTCACTATTTAGTCATTTTAACTACCATTTAATCCAATAGCAAAAAATACAAGATCAACATTTATTTTTGAAGTGCTGAATAGAAAGAATAGTAGATGGTATAGTAAATATTATTTTCCATTTTCCATTTGACTATAACTTGACATGCACAATAAAATCCAATGGCAGGGCATGAGCATGTTGAGAAATATGTCAATGTTACAGCATCAGTCTCACAAATCATTATAAATAGGGGTATTGTAAAGCAGTTGTCTACTGTTGTATGCCATTTCTGTCCAATGCAACAGTGTACAAGATTACATTTTCTACGTTACATTTTTTTTTTCTTTTTTTTCTCCGTCATTTTAGGCTCTTATCCAGGACGACTTACATTAATGCATTCATCTTCAGATAGCTATGTGATATGTTGTTGTCTCACCATCGTTGTAAGTACATTTTCCCTCAACAAAGTCATTATCAGCAAAGTCAGTGCTAGCAGGAAAAGATGAGTGCATTTTTGGGGGAGTGGGGACATCACCAGGAAGTAAATGAGTTAATGGACCAGTGAGAAAGGGAGTTCCAAACCTCTCTGCCAATAACAGCTAGTTATCAGCTTTCCCCTCCCCACTCAAACCACTCCCAGACAGTCCTAGCAAAATTCTTGCTTTAGAAATTGCCCTTTGCTAAGAAGCTATTAGGAATTGATGGAAATTATGTAAAAACGTACCACCAGCCACTTTAAACAATGCCACCTAATATAATGTTTACATACCCTACATTACACATCTCTTATGTATATGTATATACTGTACTCTATATCATCTACTGCATCTTGCCATCTTATGTAATACATGGACCACTAGCCACTTTATACTATGCCACTTTATGTTTACATACAGTACTCATCTCATATGTATATACCGTACTCTATACCATGTACTGCATCTTGCCTATGCCGTTCTGTACCATCACTCATTCATATATCTTTATGTACATATTCTTTATCCCTTTACACTTGCGTGTATAAGGTAGTAGTTGTGGAATTGTTAGGTTAGATTACTTGTTGTTATTACTGCATTGTCGGAACTAGAAGCACAAGCATTTCGCTACACTCGCATTAACATCTGCTAACCATGTGTATGTGACTAATAAAATTTGATTTGATTTGATTTGTGTTCCGGAGTTCCAAATTAAGCAGCAGCAGCTGAAAAGATGAGCTCCTACAAATATTGAAATTTTAATGTTTTTTTTAGAGTAAAGTACATTGAAAAAAATCAAAAGAAAACTGCAAACTGAATAGGAGACCAAAAAAGCAGCAAACAAAGAAGAAAGGCTTTTGAAAAAGTAACAATTTTTTCATAAAATTATACCGTTTTCTTAGCTAGCTAAGTTGTTTACCTGTTGCTAGGCAGTTGCTAGGGACATTCCTGGAAGAAGCTAGCTAGCTAACAAGGAGTGTCTAGTTGGCAGAAGAGAAGAAGGGACAAAGAAGGGACAAAGTGGGACAAAATAAGGACAGAAGAAAAGGGAAAGGGGGAAAAGGGGACATTAAGGTGAAGCAGTCCTCTAAAGACACAAAAGACAATAATACAAGAAACAACACTTCTATTGCCTCTCCCTCTACGATACGCACTTCCGGGTTGGAGCGAGTAGTTGCATTCCGCTTTGCTCCACAGGTAGTATTACATTTCATTTCATTACAGTACAACAGTTTGATTTGTTTGATCTTAGCTGGCTACATGGCCGTCTTTGTATCCAAGATAATTGTGTAGTCTAGAGTAATTGTCGAGGTTACCTAGCCAGTTAGAGGTTACCTAGCCAGCTACACTTTCAAACAAAGTCAACAACGCAGCCACTGCTAGCTAGCCTATTTCACCAGCCAGCAGTACTATATCATTTTAGTCAATAAGATTTTTTGCAACGTAAGCTTAACTTTCTGAACATTCGAGACGTGTAGTCCACTTGTCATTCCAATCTCCTTTGCATTAGCGTAGCCTCTTCTGTAGCCTGTCAACTATGTGTCTGTCTATCCCTGTTCTCTCCTCTCTGCACAGACCATACAAACGCTTCACACCGCGTGGCCGCTGCTACTCTAACCTGGTGGTCCCAGCGCGCACGACCCACGTGGAGTTCCAGGTCTCAGGCAGCCTCTGGAACTGCCGATCTGCGGCCAACAAGGCAGAGTTCATCTCAGCCTATGCTTCCCTCCAGTCCCTCGTCTTCTTGGCACTGACGGAAACATGGATTACCACTGATAACACTGCTTCTCCTACTGCTCTCTCCTCGTCTGCCCACGTGTTCTCGCACACCCCGAGAGCTTCTGGTCAGCGGGGTGGTGGCACTGGGATCCTCATCTCTCCCAAGTGGACATTCTCTCTTTCTCCCCTGACCCATCTGTCTATCGCCTCCTTTGAATTCCATGCTGTCACAGTTACCAGCCCTTTCAAGCTTAACATCCTTATCATTTATCGCCCTCCAGGTTCCCTTGGAGAGTTCATCAATGAGCTTGACGCCCTGATAAGTTCCTTTCCTGAGGATGGCTCACCTCTCACAGTTCTGGGTGACTTTAACCTCCCCACGTCTACCTTTGACTCATTCCTCTCTGCCTCCTTCTTTCCACTCCTCTCCTCTTTTGACCTCACCCTCTCACCTTCCCCCCCTACTCACAAGGCAGGCAATACGCTTGACCTCATCTTTACTAGATGCTGTTCTTCCACTAATCTCATTGCAACTCCCCTCCAAGTCTCCGACCACTACCTTGTATCCTTTTCCCTCTCGCTCTCATCCAACACTTCCCACACTGCCCCTACTCGGATGGTATCGCGCCGTCCCAACCTTCGCTCTCTCTCCCCCGCTACTCTCTCCTCTTCCATCCTATCATCTCTTCCCTCTGCTCAAACCTTCTCCAACCTATCTCCTGATTCTGCCTCCTCAACCCTCCTCTCCTCCCTTTCTGCATCCTTTGACTCTCTATGTCCCCTATCCTCCAGGCCGGCTCGGTCCTCCCCTCCTGCTCCGTGGCTCGACGACTCATTGCGAGCTCACAGAACAGGGCTCCGGGCAGCCGAGCGGAAATGGAGGAAAACTCGCCTCCCTGCGGACCTGGCATCCTTTCACTCCCTCCTCTCTACATTTTCCTCTTCTGTTTCTGCTGCTAAAGCCAATTTCTACCACTCTAAATTCCAAGCATCTGCCTCTAACCCTAGGAAGCTCTTTGCCACCTTCTCCTCCCTCCTGAATCCTCCTCCCCCTCCTCCCCCCTCCTCCCTCTCTGCTGATGACTTCGTCAACCATTTTGAAAAGAAGGTCGACGACATCCGATCCTCGTTTGCTAAGTCAAACGACACCGCTGGTTCTGCTCACACTGCCCTACCCTGTGCTTTGACCTCTTTCTCCCCTCTCTCTCCAGATGAAATCTCGCGTCTTGTGACGGCCGGCCGCCCAACAACCTGCCCGTTTGACCCTATCCCCTCCTCTCTTCTCCAGACCATTTCCGGAGACCTTCTCCCTTATCTCACCTCGCTCATCAACTCATCCTTGACCGCTGGCTACGTCCCTTCCGTCTTCAAGAGAGCGAGAGTTGCACCCCTTCTGAAAAAACCTACACTCGATCCCTTCGATGTCAACAACTACAGACCAGTATCCCTTCTTTCTTTTCTCTCCAAAACTCTTGAACGTGCCGTCCTTGGACAGCTCTCCTGCTATCTCTCTCAGAATGACCTTCTTGATCCAAATCAGTCAGGTTTCAAGACTAGTCATTCAACTGAGACTGCTCTTCTCTGTGTCACGGAGGCGCTCCGCACTGCTAAAGCTAACTCTCTCTCCTCTGCTCTCATCCTTCTAGACCTATCGGCTGCCTTTGATACTGTGAACCATCAGATCCTCCTCTCCACCCTCTCCGAGCTGGGCATCTCCGGCGCGGCCCACGCTTGGATTGTGTCCTACCTGACAGGTCGCTCCTACCAGGTGGCGTGGCGAGAATCTGTCTCTGCACCACGTGCTCTCACCACTGGTGTCCCCCAGGGCTCTGTTCTAGGCCCTCTCCTATTCTCGCTATACACCAAGTCACTTGGCTCTGTCATATCCTCACATGGTCTCTCCTATCATTGCTATGCAGACGACACACAATTAATCTTCTCCTTTCCCCCCTCTGATAACCAGGTGGTGAATCGCATCTCTGCATGTCTGGCAGACATATCAGTGTGGATGACGGATCACCACCTCAAGCTGAACCTCGGCAAGACGGAGCTGCTCTTCCTCCCGGGGAAGGACTGCCCGTTCCATGATCTCGCCATCACGGTTGACAACTCCATTGTGTCCTCCTCCCAGAGTGCTAAGAACCTTGGTGTGATCCTGGACAACACCCTGTCGTTCTCAACTAACATCAAGGCGGTGACCCGTTCCTGTAGGTTCATGCTCTACAACATTCGCAGAGTACGACCCTGCCTCACGCAGGAAGCGGCGCAGGTCCTAATCCAGGCACTTGTCATCTCCCGTCTGGATTACTGCAACTCGCTGTTGGCTGGGCTCCCTGCCTGTGCCATTAAACCCCTACAACTCATCCAGAACGCCGCAGCCCGTCTGGTGTTCAACTTTCCCAAGTTCTCTCACGTCACCCCGCTCCTCCGCTCTCTCCACTGGCTTCCAGTTGAAGCTCGCATCCGCTACAAGACCATGGTGCTTGCCTACGGAGCTGTGAGGGGAACGGCACCTCCGTACCTTCAGGCTCTGATCAGGCCCTACACCCAAACAAGGGCACTGCGTTCATCCACCTCTGGCCTGCTCGCCTCCCTACCTCTGAGGAAGTACAGTTCCCGCTCAGCCCAGTCAAAACTGTTCGTTGCTCTGGCACCCCAATGGTGGAACAAACTCCCTCACGACGCCAGGTCAGCGGAGTCAATCACCACCTTCCGGAGACACCTGAAACCCCACCTCTTTAAGGAATACCTAGGATAGGATAAAGTAATTCTTCTAACCCCCCCCCCTTAAAAGAGTTAGATGCACTATTGTAAAGTGGTTGTTCCACTGGATATCATAAGGTGAATGCACCAATTTGTAAGTCGCTCTGGATAAGAGCGTCTGCTAAATGACTTAAATGTAAAATGTAAAAATTTGATTTATTTTTGTTTATTTTTGACCATTTTAATTCAAAACAATCACAGTAAGGTACTTCATTTTTACCCAGAAATGATTTGATATTGAGATGAAAATAGCTGCATCTGACCTTTCCAAATCTTTTTAAAGAGGTATGTTTCAGACGTTTTTGGGAGGATGGGCAATTGATACAATATTGGCTCTCTCTCCTTGAAATTCATCAGCTTACAGTGTATCAATGAAATTCAGATAATGAGTGGAATAATTAAGCAAAAAGGCGCTGGGGGATGTGGTACAAAATATGGCCAATATACCCCAGCTAAGGGCTGTTCTTATGCCGTGGTATGTTGGCCATGTACTGTACCAGCCCCCCCAACCCCCCCCCCCCTCTCCTCAGTGCAATATTGCTATTATAAACTGGTTGCCAACGCAATTACAACAGTAAAAATACAAGTTTTGTCATACCTGTGGTATACGGTCTGATATACCATATATACCTGATATACCTTTCAGCCAATCAGCATTCTGGACTCGAACCACCCAGTTTTATACCATGGCATTGTTGAGCACTCCTTTCTGATAGGCTTAAAGCGCATTCTAGAGCGTACATTATTTCCCTATAATGCACAGCATTTCAGCATTTTGGCTATAGTTAATTTTTTACATGTTTTATTTGAGCTGCTTTTGAATGCATACGTCGAATTGAAAACAGTATTGGTATTGTTGAATTCTATTTTCATAATAGCAAGCTAGGACTGATGGTTTGGTTAGCTAAACTAGCAAGTCTGCATGTTTGCTTACCATGGCAACTACTGTAGCTATCTAGTATACTTGCTAGCTACTTCAGTGGATGTTGAACACATTTCTACCTGCAAATGAACACATTTCTAGCGCCAAATGTGTTAAATAATAGCCGTGATGTAAAAGGGATATTCAACTCGTGGCTCTATGCATTCTCTAGAAAACACTGCAACTCTGCTAGTACGTTGTGTTACACACCTTCCATATGGTTCATTATTTTCCGTAGAATGCATAACCCCTCAGTGATTATCCCTGACATAGGCCTAAACAACCCAGTGCATTGTTCACTACACTATATTTCCAAGTGGTAGCACATAGTGACTCTTTCAACTTTTGGCTGATGGAGGATGATGTATGTTTTACAGCCACATCCATACTGTATATGATTTGGTTTTACATTCCAACATAAATTCATGTCAAATCGATACATTTATGATGTAAAAAATATAGAAATGTACAGTGTTCAGCAGTTATCAAATTATATTTAGCGAGGCACTACATCATTTTGGTTCAGTAGTTTTGAGCAGTTTGATTTAAGTGACAGTTCATTGTTTTGCTGACAAATGACAAGAAAATCGTATCAAAAGTAAAGTGAATATTGCATTTTAAAAAGCATAGATTGAATGGGTATCCAAAATTGAAAGAGTGATTTGGTGCAATGAACAAGTGACTGTGAATGTGTTTGTTGTACTCACACACTAGTCAGTTGAAAACGTGCTTAGAGTTTTTGAAACATGAGCCATTTTGATGATCTGTTTCGATTTTTGTGATAAGCATTGTGAAAATGTACCACGCACCTATGAACATTGCACCAAAGCGTTTGGAAGAACTGTAAGATTACAGAGCAGGCCTGGTTCCCGGAAGGAGAAACCCTAGAGGCGAGCCCAGGCTGACCCCAGGAGTAGCCAGGTAACCCAACACCTCGTCACATCAGCTCCACAGGATCCAATGTAATCGCCCCCAAGTCTCAGTTACAATGGGCAGGTCGGCCCTGTCAACCTTGTTGCCAAGTTGCCGACAGGTGACGGGGTCAAAACACCACTGGCCACCTCTGTCATCGTCCTGGCAGCTGAGGGAGAGCAGTTGTCTAATGACTAGCTATCCATCACAAAGAAAGTGGTGCTAATGCTAAAGGGTGCAGTGTCTCCGAGCTACAGTATGTTCTCTACTCCACTGGCTTTGATCCTGAAATGAGAGGCTTGCTTATTCGCCGTCCTGAATGAAGCTAAATGTCTAACACTAAGAAACTTTCCTGGCAAGCGTGTGTGGCGCTTTTGCAAAGGGGCAGTAATGTGTGTGTATGAGTGTGAGTGTGTGTGGCGTCAGTATGCATGTGTTGTGTGTGTGCGTGTGTGTGTGTGTGTGTGTGTGTGTGTGTGTGTGTGTGTGTGTGTGTGTGTGTGTGTGTGTGTGTGTGTGTGTGTGTGTGTCTGTCTGTGTGTGTCTGTGTGTGTGTGTGGGTAGAGTCAGTGCAAGAGAGTTATTGCAAAAAAGGGTCAATTCAGGTAGTCCGGGTAGCCATTTGAGGAGCTATTTAGCAGTCTTGTTTGGCTAGAGTAGGTCGTCATTGTAAATAAGAATTTGTTCTTAACTGACTTGCCTAGTTAAATAAAGGTTCAATACAACAACAAAAAATCAAAATAGAGGTCCTGAATGGCAGAGAGCTCCGCCACAGTGATGTACTGGGCCGTACTCACCACTAGGGCTGTTACGGTGACTGTATTACTGCCACAACGGGGGTCATGAGTCATGATGACAGTCAAATTCCACGTGACCTTTTAGTCACGGTAATTAGGCTTCTCCAAGCTCTGATGCTACCGATGGTCATTAGTCGTGTCACGACTCCCGCCGAAGTCGGTACCTCTCCTTGTTCGTTCGGCAGTCGACGTCACCGGTCTTCCAGCCATCACCGCTCCAACTTTCATTTTCCATTTGTTTTGTCTTGTTTTCCCGCACACCTGGTTTACATCCCCTCATTACTCTATGTGTATATTATCCTCTGTTCCCCCCATGTCTGTGTGTGGTTTTGTTCGTTCGTTACGTGTGTGACGCTACAGGCTGGTTTTGCGCCGGGTATTATTAACCCGTGGTTTTGTTATTTTGTACCATGTTGTGTGATTTTGTGCGCTATCGCCTTGGGCCAGAGTGTTGTGACGCGGTTGCGTCCGGCTGTTTTCCTCTGCCTGATTAAGTGTGCCTGTTCACTCATCTCTGCTCTCCTGCACCTGACTTCCTTTGACCAGTTGTGCAAACTCTGACAAGTAGCCTACCAAACTTGCTAACTGCCTGGTACTCGGCACTCTAATGTCCCTATAATCACTGACATCAATACAAATGAAATCGCTAATCTAATCAAACACTTCATGAGAGCCCATGAGCTCATGTTGCTTATAATTTCTATAGGCTATGCAATTGCGTGAGAAAACAGAGTGATGGCCTCTATTAAAAAGAGGCGGGTCCCATCAGCTTTCTATAGGCTAGGCCTACTATATTTATTTTTCAACTTTCCTAATATTAAGCACATTGCTTCTGTTTACAACAGAAAATGAACCAGGGGAACAGCATCCTCCATTCGCAATTTAAGTGCATAGATTACATTTTGTCACCTGTCCCTGTTTCGAGACAGGTGCATGATAATGGTCCACTCTAAATCAAAACAATTTCACACATATATTATTTACTATATGTAAAGACAAGATAAAATCAAGAATAGTCTGATGGGTGACAATATTATCCTATCACTTGTGAATGATATATTTTCCACTTGGAAATTCGAGGCATTATCAAGTGCTTGTCAAATTGTAACTGAGAGACTGATGAAGTGTGTAAAGCCTGAGCAAAGATACAAAGCAGAGCTCATGCCTTTCTTGCAACTTGTTTCAAATCATCATTAGAGTCGCATCATGCAGCCTTAGAATGTGTTAAAAATCAAAACACATAGCCCAGTGTTTATATCACAACTAACGTTGACAAATCTTTTCTTACAATAAAGCACATTAATCCCCTTTACAATGGTTGCAGACTCTAACTGGCATACATATGCAGCACCTGAGTTTCAAGTTTGGGGAAGATACATAATGTATCTTCTGTTGAGTCAGCCTGTAACGGCTTTCCTCTTCCTCTTCATCAGAAGAGGAGGAGCAGGGATTGAACCAAAATGCAGCGGAGTTTGTAGACATGATTTATTAAAGAAAAACACGAACTCGACTATACACTAACAAAACAAATAAACGGTGTAGACAGACCTAGACGACGAACTTACATAAAACATGAAGAACGCACGAATAGAGAAAATAGCCTACACAAAATGAACGATGAACAAACAAACCGAAAACAGTCCCGCGTGGCGCAACGACATACACAAACACAGGAGACAATCACCCACCACGAACACTGTGAAAACACCTACCTAAATATGACTCTTAATTAGAGGAACGCCAAACACCTGCCTCTAATTAAGAGCCATACCAGGCAACCCATAAACCAACATAGAAACAGAAAACATAGAATGCCCACCCAAACTCACGTCCTGACCAACTAACACATATAACAAACTAACAGAAATAGGTCAGGAACGTGACATAACCCCCCCCATAAGGTGCGAACTCCGGGCGCACCAGCACAAAGTCTAGGGGAGGGTCTGGGTGGGCATCTGACCACGGTGGTGGCTCAGGCTCCGGGCGAGGTCCCCACCCCACCATAGTCAATCCCAGCTTCCATCTCCCCCTATGAATGTCCACCCTCATCTTACCCCCACAAAATCCTTTTGGTAACATCAACAACAGGGGCAGCACCGGGACAGAGGGATAGATCAAGACAGAGGGATAGCTCAAGACAGAGGGATAGATCAGGATAGAGAGGTAGCTCAGGATAGAGAGGTAGATCAGGATAGAGGGGCAACTCCGGACTGAAAGGCAGCTCCGGACAGAGAGACAGCTCTGGACTGAGGGGCAGTTCTGGGTAAATAGCCGCTCCGGGCTAAGGGACAGCTCATGACTGGCTAACGGCTCTGGACGCTCATGGCTGGCTGACGGCTCTCGACGCTCATGGCTGGCTGACGGCTCTCGACGCTCATGGCTGGCTGACGGCTCTCGACGCTCATGGCTCGCTGACGGCTATGGACGCTCATGGCTCGCTGACGGCTCTGGACGCTCATGGCTGGCTGAAGGCTCTGGACGCTCATGGCTCACTGACGGCTCTGGCAGATCCTGTCTGGTTGGCGGCTCTGGCACATCCTGTCTAGTTGGCGGCTCTGGCAGATCCTGTCTAGTTGGCGGCTCTGGCAGATCCTGTCTGGTTGGCGGCTCTGGCAGATCCTGTCTGGTTGGCGGCTCTGGCAGATCCTGACTGATAACTGGCTCTAGCGGCTCCTGACTGACTATCGGCTCTGACGGCTCGGGACAGACGGGCGGCTCTAATGGCTCAGGACAGACGGATGGCTCAGACGGCGCTGGGGAGACGGATGGCTCAGACGGCGCTGGGGAGACGGATGGCTCAGACGGCGCTGGGGAGACGGATGGCTCAGACGGAGCTGGGGAGACGGATGGCTCAGATGGCGCTGCGGAGACGGATGGCTCAGACTGCACCTGTCTGGCGGAAGACTCTGGCTGCTCCTGTCTGGCGGAAGGCTCTGTAGGCTCATGGCAGACGGGCAGCTTTGCAGGCTCATAGCAGACAGGCAGTTCATGCGCCGTTGGGCAGACGGCAGACTCTGGCCGGCTGAGACGCACTGTAGGCTTGGTGCGTGGTGCCGTAACTGGAGGCACCTGACTGAGGACACGCACTTCAAGCCTAGTGCGGGGAGCAGGGACAGGGCACACTGGACTCTCAAAGCGTGCTATATTCCTGGTGCGTGGTACCGGCACTGGTGGCACCGGGCTGAGTGCACGCACCTCAGGACGAGTACGGGGAGAAACAACAGTGTGCACAGGACTTAGGAGACGCACATGTGGCTTAGTGCGCGGTGCCGGAACTGGAGGCACTAAGCTGGAGACACGCACTATAGGGAGAGTGCGTGGAGGAGGCACAGGGCTCTGAAAACGCACTGGAAGCCTGGTGCGTGGTGTAGGCACTGGTGGTACTGGGCTGGGGCGGGGAGGTAGTGCCGGAAATACCGGACCGTGAAGGCGTACTGGCTCCCTTGAGCACCGAGCCTGCCCAACCTTACCTGGTTGAATGCTCCCCGTCGCCCGACCAGTGCGGGGAGGTGGAATAACCCGCACCGGGCTATGTAGGCGAACCGGGGACACCATGCGTAAGGCTGGTGCCATGTAAGCCGGCCCGAGGAGACACACTGGAGACCAGACGCGTTGAGCCGGCCTCATGACACCTGGCTCAATGCCCAATCTAGCCCTACCAGTGCGGGGAGGTGGAATAACCCGCACTGGGCTATGCACTCGTACAGGAGACACCGTGCGCTCTACTGCGTAACACGGCGCCTGCCCGTACTCCCGCTCTCCACGGTAAGCCTGGGAAGTGGGCGCAGGTCTCCTACCTGCCCTTGGCCCACTACCTCTTAGCCACCCCCCCCCCAAGAAATTTTTGGGGTCTCCTCTCGGGCTTCCAGCCACGTCTCCTTGCTGCCTCTTCATACCACCACTCTTGGGCTCTCGCTGCCTCCATCTCCTCACGAGCGCGGCGATATTCTCCCGACTGTGCCCATGGACCTTTCCCGTCCAATATTTCCTCCCAAGTCCATGATACCTGTGTAGAATCCTGCTCGACTTCGCGCCTCTTGGTTCTGGATCGGTGGGTGATTCTGTAACGGCTTTCCTCCTCCTCTTCATCAGAAGAGGAGGAGCAGGGATTGAACCAATATGCAGCGGATTGTGAAGACATGATTTATTAAAGAAAAACACGAACTCAACTATACACTAACAAAACAAATAAACGGTGTAGACAGACCTAGACGACGAACTTACATAAAACATGAAGAACGCACGAATAGAGAAAATAGGCTACACAAAATGAACGATGAACAAACAAACCGAAAACAGTCCCGTGTGGCGCAACGACATACACAAACACAGGAGACAATCACCCACCACGAACACTGTGAAAACACCTATCTAAATATGACTCTTAATTAGAGGAACGCCAAACACCTGCCTCTAATTAAGAGCCATACCAGGCAACCCATAAACCAACATAGAAACAGAAAACATAGAATGCCCACCCAAACTCACGTCCTGACCAACTAACACATATAACAAACTAACAGAAATAGGTCAGGAACGTGACACAGCCTCATTACTTAATTTTTTTTTATGCTAGTGGTTGTATTAATTTGGGATCTATTGCATCCCACAACTGTCACAGACTATGTTTGGAATATTTATTTCTCGCACTGAATAGAATAGGTCAACTTTTGGACTACCCGGGATAGTAGATTGACATAGGCTAGTGTTTTTTCTGTTTGTTCGGTCTACTCATTTTGTTGGCTGATGAAAGTAAATGTGGACAGTTCTTCCAATATCTTCAGTATGTGCCTCGGAATTGGATAAGGACTCGCACAGTAGCGTCCCCAATGTGTCTGTCTTCACTTGTAGCCTGTGAGAAAGACCCAATCACGTGACAGAGAGCCATGTGAGTGAGAGGTGCTTTGGTGCGCCAAGCCGGGATAAGGGAATTATAACTATTATATTCAGCCCAAGGGCAAAACGGCCACTGGCCGCAAAAGGCATGAACTTTTTTAGGGGGCATTACGGCCACACAAAGGGGATGCTGACAGGAAATTCGAGGCATTATCATGTATTTGTCAAATTGTGAATGAGAGACTGATGAAGTGTGTGCAGCCTGCGCAAAAAAACTAAGCAAATGCCTTTCATGCAACTTTTTTCAAATCCTGAATTGAGTTGCATCATGCAGCCTTAGAATGTATTAAAAATCAAAAACATATAGCCCAACGTTTGTAGAACTAAAGTTACATAAATAACTTGAAAACTATTATTAACCGCTCAACACAGAATAACCGTGTGTGCGCACTCCCTCAAGTATTTTGGAGAAAATATAAGTTCTATTTTATTCAGCTATGTTCAATTGTATTCTTCATACTATTAAATAATCTAAAATAATGCCGTGGAATTCTAAGCAAATCTTTCTGCTAAATGAACTAGTGTAGCCCACAGCCATATGGCGTAGACAGATCAGGGCCTAATATCAGGATAACTCAGAGTATGCTATTCTGGTCTTCTGAAACATACTACATTTTCTTCATATCATGTTTCTTTAAACCTGTCTACAATAAGTAATGGATTTATGGTGATGGATTTATTTGACTTCTTAAAATGGAAATGTTCCAAAGGTCTGCATCTGTGCCTATGCGTGGAAGCCAGGAGATGCTAAATGTGTTTGTTAATTAACAGGCGATTACCGTGAGACTGGCAGTTATTTGCTTGACAATCACCGGCTGACATGACCCCCACAGCCCTACTCACCACCCTCTGTAGTGTCTTGTGGTCGGATGCCTTGCAGTTGCTGTACCAAGCGGTGATGCAGCCAGTCAAGATGCTCTCAATGGTGCAGCTGTAGGGCCTGAGGGCCCTTGCCAAATCGTTTCAGCCTCCTGAGAGAGAAGAGGCACTGTCGTGCCCTCTTCACAATTGTGTGGGTGTGTGTGGACCATGTTAATTCCTTAGTGATGTGGACACTGAGGAACTTGAAGCTCTCGACCCGCTCCACTACAGCCCCATCAATGTGGGCGAAGGTGTGCTCAGCCCTCCGTTCCCTGTAGTCCACAATCAGCTCCTTTGTCTTGCTGATGTTGAGGGAGAGATTGTTTTCCTGGCACCACACTGCCAGGTCTCTGACCTCCGTCTAGGCTGCCTCATCGTCGTCGGTGTCGTCAGCAAACTTGGTGAGGGTGTTGGAGCTGGAGACTGAGGGGCCCCCATGTTGATGGTCAGCATGGCGGATGTGTTGTTGCCTGGGTCCGGTGTAAGCGGAACATACAGAGCCAACTCGTTCAAGTAGTAATTTTCATCCAAATTGAGGTTAGAGGATGTTTCTTGATTCCAGCTTTAAGGTTTAGCTGAATATTCAGTCTAATAACAGTAAATTCAAATTGATTTGATATGAATTTTGATCTTATCATCAACTTTGCAGACTACATTGTCTATCCAGACTGTGTGTCAACTGTTCAGGGGTCTGTTGTGAGGTTGGCATTGAGACAGCCAGGTCCCTAGTGTCCTGGCCTCTACCCTCCCCTCTCCCTCTCTATCTGGCTGAGTAGATCTATGATGGACAGATCTGGTAGTGTGTATGGTGCCGCTTCAATCTGGGCTCCACTGTCCTGGCCTATCACCCCGCTGTCTGCAGTCTCTGGCCTCTGAGGCCTTTGACGCTCCCAGGAGGACGTATGTCCCGTGGCGGTACTGGCAGAAGTGTTTGTGGAGTTGGACTGTTCAGAGCCTTATCAATGTCAGGAGGCTCAGCCAGGCTTTCCACGCTGCCTTGTGCTCTGACAGACAGGCCCTGCATGGCCCAGGAGCCCCAGTGTCAGAGTTGGCAGTGGAGGCAGTGTCAGGACTAAGACTGGCGCGCTGCACATAACCAGACTGAGGCAACACACCCAGCATCTCCCCAGCATCATATCTTTGGTTTTTGGGTCAGTGGACGTGTGGTTTTGTGGAGCGACTAAAAGCAATCTTTCTCACTCTCTGAATTTCACGAAGTTTACATTTGTTTGCCATCCATTTAAAAGAATAGGAGGGGGGGGGGGGGAGGTGCTGTTTATAAATGCCGAGAGATAAAGAGTGAATGTAAGGGGAAAGATTTACATTTACATTTAAGTCATTTAGCAGACGCTCTTATCCAGAGCGACTTACAAATTGGTGCTCCTACCTGGTGCTCCAAAACTCCTACCTTATGATATCCAGTGGAACAACCACTTTACAATAGTGCATCTAACTCTTTTAAGGGGGGGGGGGGGGGTTAGAAGGATTACTTTATCCTATCCTAGGTATTCCTTAAAGAGGTGGGGTTTCAGGTGTCTCCGGAAGGTGGTGATTGACTCCGCTGACCTGGCGTCGTGATTAAGATTAAGATTAAGAGTGAGAGAGAGACACTGTATGCCAGAGGATATGAGTGATAGTGAGGTAACAATGGTGTTGTTGGGCATCTGTGTAGCGATGAAGTGATACAGCGAGAGTGGGCCTACGGAGTGATAGAGAGAGCGAGAGAGTCTCTCTGAGTGTGATGTGATCTGTGTCAGTGTGGCAGGAAGTTCCCATCCCCAGGGGAGACAGCAGGCAGAATAACAGGCTTTACTCCCCCACTGTCTCCTCTTTGTCCCGGCTCCCTCTGCCTCCCCTGCCCTGCCCCGCTACTCATCAGCTCTTAATCCACTTTTGATAGCTTTCACAGCACCCTGTCCACCACAGGCATACACCCAGGCACACAAATGCATGCAACCTCGCGCACACACACACACACACGCACACACACACACACACACACACACACACACACACACACACACACACACACACACACACACACACACACACACACACACACACACAGAGAGAAGCGTAAAGACACAAATATATATACTGTATCAATATTTTGAATATCTGTTCATTTTATGGTTTGTTGATTTATATTATTTTTGATTATCATAGGGTACAAAGTAGAATTTTAAATCTAAGTAGTTGTTCCGTTCAGTTCTCCAGCATGACACCTTTATTGATTCATGTTTTCTCTATGAAACACACCATGATACTGAAAATAACCTAAGTGATCTAACAGGGACGGAACATAGGAAAAATTGGATGCTTTCAAAGTCAAAGTTTCCTAAGACATTTCTTCCCCCAAAAAATGAAAACATGACTTCATTCAGTGCTGGTGTATTTTCCAACCTTGTAATTTCGAGCAAATATTTTAAAAAGACGTGATCATGTACATCAGGAACGGGATGCCCACAACTTTGCATTACGGTGACCACACCCACTTGTCGTGTTGTTTGTTTTGTTAGCCATGACAACTGTCTGTCGGCTGCGTCGCTCTCGGATTAGATTCTTAGCAGGAAGGAGAGGGTGGGAGTACTGGTGTTTAGACCATGTAAAGCTGACTCATAAAATCCCACAGGCTATCTCAACTGTCTCTAGGAAGACCGTTGTCTATCACATTATTATTGATAGATGTGATGGCAAATTTCACTAGTCAAGCGGGGTGAAACGAGAATCTAGACAAGTCATCATGACAATCCAAAGACAGCACGGGTTAAGGCATGGAATATTTTAATGCAAGTATCACTTTATATTCCGGTGCACAGCTGGACTATAGTTTGAGCAGGGTAATAGAGGTCAAAGAGATCATGTTCCCTTCAGTCATCTCTATCTGATCCTCTCTTCTCTCTGTCTGTGTTCCTCTGTCAGGAATGCACACTATCCTCACACTAGCTGGGTTGATTCTGGCTCTGTCCATCCCGAGTGCCAGGCCCGAGTCGGCTGAACTGAGGTTCCTGGGACAGACGGACTTCGTGGTCAACGAGAGCAGCCGCACCGTGGTGCGCCTGGTAGTGGAGAGGATCGGAGACCCGGTCAACGTGACCGCGCTGGTTCTGGTAGGAACGGCCTGGTCATAGGAGGACTGTTTTCGGTCACCTGTTGAGTGTCCGACCTACTGTAGCGTTATCTCGATACGTCTTTGTGTGTTTATGTAATCTCCTCTAAACTGGCTTTAGCCTCTCTGACCTAAGTCTGGCAGGGGACAGGTTAAGTGTTGTTAAAGCAACAGTGACAAGCCATGATTAGCAACACACAGCAGTAGGGCATCACAACGAGAGCCTTAACCCAAACCCCTGGTTTCACTGATCTGCTCCTGAGTTCTCATGCACAGTTCTCCTTAGGGGAATGGATCAGTGACATTTTTACTGTGGGAGGTAGAGGGTGACATGGAAGGTCGACTTCTGCAGTTATTGTCACTCACATCAGAATGTGTGTCACTGCCTGCTCCCTCCCCATGGGTGTCTGGGAAACTGATGGCCTGCCTGGGACTTTCCCAGGCCTGAAGAAGCTCTTATATTGTTTTTGCAGTTCCTTAAATGTCAGTACTATATCCCCAGAGAATGAAACAGAAGGTGTCATCTTCTGTTTCAGCACTTTAGTTGACCCCGGCATTCTATATTTTTGTACGGGCCGAGTTTGTGTGTTTTGACTGGGTGTTCAAGTGGTAAACGATCGTGCCAAATTATGACAATAACGATGACCACGTCAACTGTCCTTGTTGCTTCCAGTTGGAGGGAGATGACACGGGGGACTTTGAGGCCACCACGGCTGCAGCCTTCCTGCTGTCCTCAGAGGCCAGTAAGACCGTCTTCATCGCAGTCAGGGACGACGAGCTGCCCGAGGCCGATGAGACCTTTGTCTTCAACCTCAGGCTACAGGTAACGAAAAGAGTGTGCGTTGGGTTGGGTGGTCTGTGTGTGCATGTGTGTGTCAGCGGTCATTCAATGTCAGCGGTTGTTATGGTTGCCCTCATACTACGCTCATGTGTTAATATGTGCGTGTGTGTGCGTTTGTGTATGTGTTGTAATGCTCATGAGTGTGTCTATGAGTGAAAAATGAGGCCTCCTTCTTTTGGCCTCCGATGTAGAACCTTAGTCAGTTATCCCACAAAGATCTCTAGTGTTCCCATCCTGCCCCTGAGTACCTGAGTACCCTCATCCTGGTCCAACCACTGCCGAGTGGGGGCCCCGGAGCCCTGCCTTTACAACCCCAGCAGAAAGACTTGAGAGGCCCTGGATGCCCTTTGATGTGTTTCTATATGGCTTCTCCAGGGCTAGGCCGCTGAAGAGAGCCCCACTTAAAAACACCTTTGTGAGCAGACAGCCATTTTGACAGCCAAGGCTTCACCACACAGTAGATTAAAGCCCAGTCAGGGGCTGTGTGAAGTCACAGCAAGACAGCCGTTTCACACCATCAAACAGACCAGAGAAACCAATGTGCTTCCTGTAGCTGGGGACCGTGGTTGGGAGGGAAAATGCAAGAGAACAGATCGAAGGATTCCCTCACAGTAGAAGGGTATAATCTAGAGCCTGACATGAGTGGAGGCGGCCATGGCACAGGCAAACAGCTCTGCAGAAAGATACCCTTCCCACGATGCATAGAGAGTAATGTTACATTTTTTCTGTGTTGACGGCGGCTGTGCAGGATGCCTTGCACCTAGAGTCCGATTGCCATGGTGTCATTAGCGGGCTGCTGTCATGTGATGGATGATGAAGGGCCTGGCTCCCACTGTATGCCTGTCCACACACTCTGACTAATGGCTCTGTGAAAGAGAGGCAGGACAACCAAGCAAGCAAAGGTCTGGCTGGATGATGAGCTACGTGCCTAGGGCCCTCACATATCAAGCAGAGGGTACGACAGGATGATGGCTTGGTGAATCAGTCATTTCTGACAAGCAGAAAGCTGTTAGGCTCAATAAATTCCAAAATGATGGAAGGACAGTTGTTTTGGACAGGATGCGATTGGTTGGAGATGGGAGTGTTTGGTGTTCCCTTTCTTCTTCTGAGTAATTGTGTAATCACCGGCTGGGCTACACTATAATGCTGGATAAAGATGTTCTTTTTATAATAGGGGAAATGTAGAAGTAAGTTAATCCAAAACACAGGGAGAGCTGGAATTGAGTTTAGCACAAAATCCCAATGAGCTCAGCAAAAAGTCCAGGAACGGTCCCTCATACTGTAATGCTACCACTCTGCTTGGCAAGACCATGACAGGTTCTGTCCACTTATCCTGTGCATACTGCTAGGGTCTGGGCTGGGGGTGCAGGGCACGCCTGGGCTGGCCTGGGGAGCTGGGATTCCTGTGGAGGGTTGGTGGTTGGTGGGCTGTGTTTGTGTCCCAGAGGGAACGGGCCCCTGGCAGGGCCTGCAGGCTGGATTGTGAGAGCGTGTGGATTCTGTGTCTGTGTGTCGGTCACAACAAGAGCTCAGCCCCTGAAAGAAAGCTCTGTTACAGCTGGGAAAAGCCATGTCTGAATAGAGAGGTGAAAGCAGAGGGGCTAAGCTCTTTTTCTCCCTCAGTCTCATACACACGCACACAAACACACACACACACACACACACACACACACACACACACACACACACACACACACACACACACACACACACACACACACACACACACACACACACACACACACACACACACACACACACACACACACACACACACACGCACACGCACACGCACACACACAATGGTTCTGCATTGGGCACACTGTCAGGTAATCTGATTTCAGATGTGTCCATGTAAACAGCATTTTTAGGGAAATCGTTCTCCTTGCAATGCATGTGAACGTTTTAAATGAGCTATTTTATTAATCTGACTTTCAACAACAGAACTTTAGTTGGAAAACATACCGTTTCTGGAAATGTGCAAGTGTCAAGCCATGTATGGCCCTGCATACATTCTGTATACTGTATCTCCGGAAATGGATCACTTTAGTGCACGAACATGCAGGGACTTGTATATGTCCGGAAACGGTTCAGTAATACCCCTGAAATGACCACATAGTTCTACCCACGTACCAGGACATATCTTGAAATTCTGGTGCACGTTTGACGTCAATTGCATTACATCTCCGTCTACGTCCGCCCACGTCACTCCTATAAATGTCAGTTAATGATCTTGCACTTGCTCAAGACTGCACATGCTTATTCGCCCCAATGAATGCTAAGGCTACACTCTATCTAGAACCTTAAAGGGTTCTTCGGCTGTCCCCATAGGAGAACCTTTTCAATAACCTTTTTTTGGTTACAGGTAGAACCCATTTGGGTTCCATCTAGAACCCTTTCTAGAGAGGGTTCTACGTTGTACCCAAAAGGGTTCTACCTGGAACCAAAAAGGGTTCTCCTATGGGGACATCCGAAGAACCCTTTTAGAGCCCCATTTCTATGAGTGTAGTCATTGCTAGCTTGCCTTAGTGACTGTCACTGGTATATTAAAAACACAATTCATTATTTAATGAATTAATGAATTACAGGGAATTATGAATGAATGAGTAAATAAAGGATTTTCTTTTCTTATCAGTATCACACATCAGGGTTCCTACACCTTTTCAGAAATAACATTTGAGCACCACTATCAAGGTTTTTCCAGCACCTTATGACATAGACATAGCTATACTATCTCTAAACATCTCTTAGTTCCTTGAATAAAACACACAAATCCATTTAATCACTTCTTGAAGGATGGCAATTAATTTCAGTAGAGATACTGTAGATGCGAGAAGGAATACAACGTGTTTTTTTATGAAAGTGAACTGTGTTTACGTGTGATCAGGGGTGTATTCATTCTGCCAATTCTGTTGAAAAATTTGTCCAATAGAAACTTTTGTTTGCAACTGTTGGACTAATGATTACACCCTATATCAGCTAGATGCAGGCAAGAGTGTGCAAGGCGGCATTGAACATCACCGTCTGTCCATGTGTCACTGTCTATCACCTCAAATGTGTCTCTCGACCTGTGTTTACCTACGTTGTAAACTGTCATTCATAGGCTAGGTTGTAGCAACCTCATGATAGATATAGGGAAAATGTGAATATCATGTAGTAGCCTAAACCTATCTCTGTTACATTAAACTGGGTGAATGAAATATGAAAATTGCCCTCCCTCATCTTAAATGGCACAGACCGCCATTGGCCTACATTGATGCAGTAAAGAGGTCAATGGAAAGCAGACCGTGGGGGATATAAGAAGGAGGCTGGATTGGCGCCCATTCAACAAATCTGATGTAACAAATTGGATATTCGGCAAATCCGTCATGATTGATGTAGTGTATGTGGTAATGTGGTTGCGAAAGTCAGATTTTTATATTTTTGTCTGTTTTCACTTCATAACATTTAGAAGAAGTTCCTTTTCAGGTTTAGAAGAAGTGACTGCTAAATGTTAACTACCGTTCGTATGAGCTGGTAGCATAGCTAGCATAGAGAAATTGGTAGTGGCATTCAAAGTCATTTTTAACTATAATGTAGTAGATTGGTGATGATGACATGAACATGTATTGGGGTTGACATCCTTACAAGCATTATACTCCAATTTTTACTTTAGCAGAGTTTGAAATACACATATAAACAATTGCCTAAATGTAGGCAAATTTTGCTGGGGGGCAATGAGGAGACTTGCGATCTTTCCCCCTGGGCATCTTTCCCCCACATGTTTCCATGGCATTTCCATTGTTTTGGTTGAGTTCCATTGACCTCTGCATCTATTGGGGTTACTGTGGTGCTATAGTTCTGAGGGTTGAGAGGTCCATGGGATCTAGGTTGCCTTGACGGAAACTCCCCAGACATGATCCGTGTGGTGTGGCTCGCCAAGTAGCACTGGTCCCTCTCCAAGCAGCTCTGTAGTTCTTGACAAAGGGCAGTGAGCACCTCACCCCGGAAGTAGTGGCGGAGGGGGACTTGATGAACCACACTGGTTTGCCGTTTTGCAGACCATCCTCCTCATTGCTCATCAGGTCAACATTAACTCCTCTCGACCATGCATCTAGAAGCAAAAAACGAAGAAAGCAATAGAACACAGTTAACAAATTCCAGTCTCAAGTAAGGCTGTTGCGGTGACCGTATTACCGCCACACCGGTTTTAGGCTTGTGTGCGTGCGGCTGCTCGAGTATTGCGAAAACAATAGTTGAATTCCTTCCACCTGGTTGAAAGGGTCTCCACATGCCTTTTGGCTCCGTGCACGTTGTATCACCCACAAACACCTACCCAAAGGTCATTATAATTAAAGAAGATATGCAACACGTTATGCATGTGATACTGGCAGTGCACAGAGCTACAGATATCTGGAATAGAGTAGGAAACATAACACTCTGAACCAGGTGGGTGCAATTCCACATCTGTTTTCATTCTAGACTCAAATAGAGAACTTGAAACATGTAATTGGACCAGTAGTAATACAAGAGTAACGAACCTAGTGTTACACAGAAGCTACTTGTCCAAAAGGCTTACCCGCTTTCTCCTCTGGCGACACTTCTTTGCATGTTTCTCCAAGATTGTGTCCCCCATGTTCTCAGGTAAACCTGAGAGATACGCCCACCTCACAATCACGTAATACAGGAGGTGGAGCAAGAACCCGCACTGGATATAAGCACATGGTTAATTTTATGTTGTTTTGGTGGCCAGGACACCGGTGCAGCGCCTCGCTATCGTATGTAAAAAGGGCGTTAAACATACCTTTGACAGTTTCACTCTTTTTCACCTGTGTTAACACAGTCTTCGCTTACTAGATATGTATATAGCTATGACACCCTGCATTGTATGGGCAACACCAGTACATCTCATTCACTCACATTTATACAGTGCTAATTGTACACATAAACTATAGAAGAGCCTTGTGTATTAAATGTGGCAATACCCCATGAACAGCTAGCTAACAACAACATAAGCTAGCTAGTAGAGTGAAATGGTAGGCTAGCTATCACCTACCACTGCGCTAGATAACGCTAGTGGTTAGCAATTAGCATTGGGACCGTTAGATACAATTTATATGAAAATTCAACTTTTAAAATACATATACAATTGAAGTCAGAAGTTTACATACACTTAGTTTGGAGTCATTAACTCGTTTTACAACCACTCCACAAATGTGTAAATTCTTGTTAACAAACTATAGTTTTGGCAAGTCTACAAATCTACTTTGTGCATGACAAGTAATGTTTCCAACAATTGTTTACAGACAGATTATTTCACTTATAACTCACTGTATCACAATTCCAGTGGGTCAGAGGTTTACATACACTAAGTTGACTGTGCCTTTAAACAGCTTGGAAAATTCCAGAAAACAATGTCATGGCTTTAGAAGCCTCTGATCGTCTACTAGACATAATTTGAGTGAATTGGAGATGTACCTGTGGATGTATTTCAAGACTTACCTTCAAACTCAGTGCCTCTTAGCCAAGACCTCAGAAAAAAACGTCCACAAGTCTGGTTCATCCTTGGGAGCAATTTCCAAATGCCTGAAGGTACCACGTTCATCTGTTCAAACAATAGTACGCAAGTATAAACACCATAGGACCACGCAGCCATCATACCGCTCAGGAAGGAGACGCATTCTGTCTCCTAGAGATGAACATACTTTGGTGCGAAAAGTGAAAATCAATCCCAGAACAACAGCAAAGGACCTTGTGAAGATGATGGAGGAAACCGGTACAAAAGTATCTATATCCACAGTAAAACGAGTCCTATATCGACATAACCTGAAAGGCCGCTCAGCAAGGAAGAAGCCACTGCTCCAAAACCGCCATAAAAATCCCAGACTATGGTTTGCAACTGCACATGTGGACAAAGATCGTACTTTTTGGAGAATTGTTCTCTGGTCTGATGAAACAAAAATAGAGCTGTTTAGCCATAATGACCATCGTTATGTTTGGAGGAAAAAGGGGGAGGCTTGCAGGCCGAAGAACACCATCCCATGAAGCACGGGTGTGGCAGCATCATGTTGTGGGGGTGCTTTGCTGCAGGAGGGACTGGTGCACTTCACACATAGACTGCAACATGAGGCAGGAAAATTATGTGGATATATTGATGCAACATCTCAAGACATCAGTCAGGAAGTTAAAGCTTGGTCGCAAATGGGTCTTCCAAATGGACAATGACCCCAAGCATACTTCCAAAGTTGTGGCAAAATGGCTTAAGGACAACAAAGTCAAGGTATTGGAGTGGCCATCACAAAGCCCTGACCTCAATCCTATAGAAAATTTGTGGGCAGAACTGAAAAAGCATGTGCGAGCAAGGAGGCCTACAAACCTGACTCAGTTACACCAGCTCTGTCAGGAGGACTAGGACAAAATTCACTCAACTTATTGTGGGAAGCTTGTGGAAGGCTACCCAAAACATTTGACCCAAGTTAAACAATTTAAAGGCAATGTTACCAAATTCTAATTGAGTGTATGAACACTTCTGACCCACTGGGAATGTGATGAAAGAAATAAAAGCTGAAATAAATCATTCTCTCTACTATTATTCAGACATTTCACATTCTTATAATGAAGTGGTGATTCTATCTGACCTAAAACAGGGAATATTTACTTGGATTAAAGGTCAGGAATTGTGAAAAACTGAGTTTAAATGTGGCTAAGTTGTATGTAAACTTCCGACTTCAACTGTAATTTGCATGGTTCATATTTACACATGTAAATACAGTCATCCTTTGTAAAAAAATAAATAAAAAATAAATAAACAGCCAAAATATTTATAACAGAAATAAAAATAATCCGAGACACGATCTTGTACTCATTGATTTAGTTACATACAAAGTTAGCTAGCTTAGGTAGCTCACTCGTTTTTCTCTCGTTCAAAACACTTGATACATCAAAATAACCAGAAAACTCATAACAGTTTAGATAAACATGTTTTCGCTAGATTTTGAAAACGAAACCATTCTTATAAATGTTACAAACTGGAAAACAGATAAAATATGAAGACAAGGGGAATGGGTTTCTCTTCACTGGGCTTCTCTTCCACTACCTGACGAAATAGGGATTTCCCCGCCTGCAGCCGTTGAAAAATGTACGTGTCGTGCATAGTCCGAACATTTCCAGAAACGTGCTATCCTAGACATTCCCGTATCATGCGTATCCGTGTTCGGGGATGTGTGGGAGTGTGCAGGAATGATTGGGAAGTTCCCACCACGACCGTGCACCTCAAATTTCACGGGAATATAGTTGATCCGATTTCACCCAAAAACTCTGCTTTCCATGCAGTGAGAGTGTTTGTGTGATACCTATTTCAGACAGAATTGACGGTAGGTGACCAGTAACAAAATCTGGCAATGTTTATAGTATATGACCCCTTTTGAAACACTCCCATTTTTACCACTTTCTTGTGGGTATACGCCTTTTATACATCCCCGTGCACAGCCGGCATCGGTGAGGGGTGGGAGAAGGGGTGTGCCGATATGGGTGGGCTATTTGAATAAATCCATTGAATATACACAAAGAAATCCCCTAGTTTACCAATGTCGAGTGGTTACAGACATCGCACGCACTTGAAAATGTGGTGCCACCGTTAAACCACCTTCTTCACAAAAAAATGAATCAATGGCTGATCATCAAGTGTTGTTTACTCGTTTGGATGTTTTCAGTGTGTCAATTTATCAGCCAATGTGATCTCACCATCGCGCTTTGCTTTCAAACTCCCCATCAGTTATTTGGTCTGAAGACAGATTTGTGGTCTAAGTTAGAAACATATACATATTAACCCGTCATTTATTCGCTAATTATAAGGCTCCTTTAAATATTTACCTGTCAAAGTACAATACAAAAAGATGAAGTGGCAGATGTGCTTGTGTGCTCCCCCAGGCTTAACGCCAAGGCATTTCTGTGACAATAGACAAGAACAGCTCAACGTTAGAACTACACACATTTACACGGAGAGCATAAATGCATTCAAAGCATTTAGGTGAAGCCTCGTGAATGTACCGGCTTTGTTACTGGCTTCACCTTTCAGATGTAAAGTGGTACAAAGAAGATGGCACGGTAAAAGATGGCACATTTCTGTCTTCGTATAAAAGGGATATGATACTGTTTGTGTGCCTGATAAGGGGATGGAACTATGGATTTCTCATCCTTTCTCTTCTTTCAGAGCTCCTCCAATGGCGTGAGACTCGGGACGCCCAACAGAGCCACCATCACCATCCTGTCCAATGACAATGCCTTCGGAATCATCTCCTTCAACTCTGTAAGAAACATCTATCTGTCTGGTGTTGATTCTTGCTTATAGCATAGGCCTACATTCCAATCAACCAGTTCCGTTTGAACCGTCATTGAATGTAAAGCGAATCCCAGGTTCGGCTACCTACTACAGTACGTACCATGTTAGATTGAGAGGGAAGGCTTTAGCCACAGTCAGGATAAGGAAATTAAGCTTTGGACAGGGGAGGGGTGGGGCAAGGGTGGGGGTCAAATGCCACAGAGGGTATCCATGCAGATGGTTGTGCAGGAGGGGTCTGGGATTGCCAGGGGCAGCACAACCACAAAGGCTGCAGTTTGCTCCTAGGATTAACTTGTCAGTGGGAGTTTTGAGAGTTACTATGGTAACCATAGTATTGGGTCCTGCCTGCATCCCCCTTAGGGTCTTATTCGGGATCATTATTTTGCTTCTTGGAAATCAATGGAGGACTCTCTGCCTCCGGAATTACGATTCTGAAACATGTTTTTGTTTAGTTTTATAGTCAATATAATCATCATGTGGTCTTGTGAAGAGGAACTAATTAATTTCATAATCACTAAAGACAATGTTAACTCTCTCTCTCTCTCTCTCTCTCTCTCTCTCTCTCTCTCTCTCTCTCCTCTCGTCTCTCTCTCTCTCTCTCTCTCTCTCTCTCTCTCTCTCGTCTCTCCTCTCTCTCTCTCTCTCTCTCTCTCTCTCTCTCTCTCTCTCTCTCTCTCTCTCTCTCTCTCCTCTCCTCTCTCTCTCTCTCTCTCTCTCTCTCTCTCTCTCTCTCTCTCTCTCTCTCTCTCTCTCTCTCTCTCTCTCTCTCTCTCTCCTCTCTCTCTCTCTCTCTCTCTCTCTCTCTCTCTCTCTCTCTCTCTCCTCTCTCTCCTCTCTCTCTCTCTCTCTCTCTCTCTCTCTCTCTCTCTCTCTCTCTCTCTCTCTCTCTCTCTCTCTCTCTCTCTCTCTCTCTCTCTCTCTCTCTCTCTCTCTCTCTCTCTCTCTCTCTCTCTCTCTCTCTCTCTCTTCCAGACTGAACAGATCATTGTGGATGAGCCTAGAGGGAGGAACCAGTATGTGCCTCTCAGCCTGGTCAGAGAGAAGGGGACGTATGGGACAGTGACGGTCAACTTTGAGGTGAGGTCACTGTAACAGTAACTGATCCCTGTTTGACCTCCCTTTGGTTAGGTCATGTCAGATCATTAGGCCGGTTGCATTTTAGTATGGATGTCTATCTGTCACCCGGTCTACTTATGACACACACCACACACACACACACATGCAGATACACACTTTTAAGATAAACGTATTCCTGTCATTCTGATGACAATATGTGAGCAATTTGTTGTGGTTTCTACACGGGCAGATCTCGGAAGGCCCTAACCCTGCCCTGGAGGACCTCAGTCCAGACCGGGGGAACATCACCATTCCACCTGGACGAGCTTTGGTGGTATTTAGCATCCTCATCCAGGATGACCAGGTACCCTGTCCTCTCCACCCCTTCTGTATGCTATCACTTACACCTTTTACCAGACAGCTTCACATCAAACACATCGATCATCTTTCTTTTGCAGGCTAAGAAAACCCAGAGTTACATATCAGTAAACTATTTAAACAACACTATATATTCCCATATTATGTACCTAATGTATCTAGTATATCTACATTTACATTTACATTTAAGTCATTTAGCAGACGCTCTTATCCAGAGCGACTTACAAATTGGTGCATTCACCTTATGAATGATCTCATAATCATATGCACTGCTGCTACTCTGTTTATCATATATCCTGATGCTTAGTCACCTTACCCCTATAAATATTAAAATCAAAAAATGATGTTTTAAGAGAGAATAGGCATTGGTCTGAAATTCACATAAGCACCACAATGCCTATACCACCCATGCTCTACCAAGGTGTTCCAGCACACAGCTTTGACCTACTACAGTAACTATGTTGGTATTATACTTCAAACTATGTGTAGGCAGGTTGCTTCGGATTCAAACCTTCTCAAACAGCTAAATTCATATTCTTAGAGGAGGTGCTTCCACAGTAATGTGATTTGTACCGCATGCCCTCGCATACAGCATACAACGAAAAGTATTGTATCTGCCGGAGAAAAAGGCAGACGTTTTACGTGTCCCCAACCGATTGTGTTTTTTGTTTGTATATTTGCTTTGTTTGTTACTTATTTTTTTACTTATTTTGTACATAATGTTGCCGCTACCGTCTCTTATGACCGAAAATAACTTCTGGACATCAGGACTGCGATTACTCACCACGGACTGGCAGAATCCTTTTTTTTTAATTTAACGAGTCTGACGAGGGTGACGCGAACGATATACTGCTTTCTCGGGAACAGGCCCAAATCCCCGTGATTTGCGTGAAGAGGAGGCGGAGAAAACGGGTCCGGAGGTCAGAGGTGCCTTCTGAGAATTCGGCGGAGATCGAATAAACCCCCACTTCCTTTCATTCTGCTAGCAAATGGGCAATCTTTGGAGAATATAATAGATGACCTACGCGGAAGATTAAACCACCAACGGGACATTCAAAACTGTTGTATATTATGCTTCACGGAGTCATGGCTGAACGACGACACTATCAACGTACAACTGGCTGGTTATACGATGTACCGGCAGGATAGAACAGCAGCGTCTGGTAACACAAAGGGTGGCGGACTATGTATTTTTGTAATTAACAGCTGGTGCACAACATCTAAGGAAGTCTCTAGCTATTGCTCGCCTGAGGTAGAGTATCTCATGATAAGCTGTAGACCACACTATCTACCTAGTTTTCATCTGTATTTTTCGTAGCTGTTTACATACCACCCCATTCAATGCTGTCACTAAGACAGCATTGAATGGGCTGTATTCCGCCATAGGAAAATGCTTTAATGCAGAGAAACTTAAATCTGTTTTAACAAATTTCTATCAGCATGTTAAATGTGCAACCAAAGGGGGAAAAAACTCTGTACCACCTTTACTCCACACACAGAGGCGCATACAAAGCTCTACCTCGCCCTCCATTTGGCAAATCTGACCATAATTCTATCCTCCTGATTCCTGCTTACAAGCAACAATTAAAGCAGGAAACACCAGTGACTAGATCAATAAAAAAGTGGTCAGATGAAGCAGATGCTAAGCTACAGGACTGTTTTGCTAGCACAGACTGGAATATGCTCCGGGATTCCTCCAATGGCATTAAGTAGTACATCACATCAGTCATTGGCTTCATCAATAAGTGCATAGATGACATCGTCCCCACAGTGATCGTACGTACATACCCGAACCAGAAACCATGGATTACAGGCAGCATCCGCACTGAGCTAAAGGCTAAAGCTGCCGCTTTCAAGGAGCGGGACTGGAAGCTTATAAGAAATCCCACTATGCCCTCCGACAAACCATCAAACAGGCAAAGCATCAATACAGGACTAAGATCAAATCGTATTACAATGGCTCTGACGCTCATTGGATGGTGCAGGGCCTGCAAACCATTACAGACTACAAAGGTAAGCACAGCCGAGAGCTGCCCAGTGACATGAGCCTACCGGACGAGCTAAACTACTTCTATGCTCGCTTCGAGGCAAATAACACTGAAACATGCATGAGAGCACCAGCTGTACCGGAAGACTGTGTGTTCACACTCTCCGCAGCTGATGTGAGTAAGACCTTTTGACAGGTCAACATTCACAAGGCCGCAGGGCCAGACGAATTACCAGGACGTGTTCTGCGAGCATGCGCTGACCAACTAGCAAGTGTCTTCACTGACGTTTTCAGCCTCTCCCTGTCCGAGTCTGTAATACCAACATGTTTTAAGCAGACCACCATAGTGCCTGTGCCCAAGAACACTGTGGTAACCTGCCTAAATGACTACCAACCCATAGCACTCACGTCTGTAGCCAGGAAGTGCTTTGAAAGGCTGGTCATGGCTCACTTCAACACCATCATCCCAGAAACGGTCCAATTTGCATACCGCCCCAACAGATCCACAGATAATGCAGTCTCTATTGCACTCCACACTGCCCTTTCCCACCTGGACAAAAGGAACACCTATGTGAGAATGCTATTCATTGACTACAGCTCAGCGTTCAACACCATAGTGCCCTCAAAGCTCATCAATAAGCTAAGGACCCTGGGACTAAACACCTCCCTCTGCAACTGGATCCTGGACTTCCTGACGGGCCGCCCCCAGGTGGTAAGGGTAGGTAACAACACATCCGCCACGCTGATCCTCAACACAGGGGCCCCTCAGGGGTGCGTGCTCAGCCCCCTCCTGTATTCCTTGTTCACTCATGACTGCACAACTAGGCACAACTCCAACACCATCATTAAATTTGCCGATGACACAACAGTGGTAGGCCTGATCACCGACAACAACAAGACAACCTATAGAGAGGAGGTCAGAGACCTGGCCGTGTGGTGCCAGGACAACAACATATCCCTCAACGTGATCAAGACAAAGGAGATGATTGTTGACAACAGGAAAAAGGGGACCGAGCCCATCCCCATTCTCGTCGACGGGGCTGCAGCGGAACAGGTTGAGAGCTTCAAGTTCCTTGGTGTCCACATTACCAACACACTAACATGGTCCAAGCACACCAAGACAGTTGTGAAGCCGGCACGACAACACCTATTCCCCCTCAGGAGAATGAAAAGATTTGGCATGGTTCCTCAGATCCTCAAAAGGTTCTACAGCTGCACCATCGAGAGCATCCTGACTGGTTGCATCACTGCCTGGTATGGCAACTGCTCGGCCTCCGACTGCAAGGCACTACAGAGGGTATTGCGAACGGCCCAGTACATCACTGGAGCCAAGCTTCCTGCCATCCAGGACCTCTATACCAGGCGGTGTCAGAGGAAGGCCCTACAAATTGTCAAAGACTCCAGCCACCCTAGTCATAGACTGTTCTCTCTGCTACCACACGGCAAGCAGTACCGGAGCGCCAAGTCTAGGTCCAAGAGGCTTCTAAACAGCTTCTACCCCAAGCCATAAGACTCCTGAACAGCTAATCAAATGGCTAACCAGACTATTCACATTGCCCCCCCCCCCCCCCTCTCCACACCAATACCACTCTCTGTTGTCATCTATGCATAGTCACTTTAATGAACTCTACCTAACCGGTGCCCCCACACATTGACACTGTACCTGCACCTATATTGTTATTTTTTACTGATCCTCTTTAATTACTTGTTACTTTTATCTCTTATTCTTATCCCGTATTTTTTGAAACTGCACTGTCGGTTAGGGGCTGGTAAGTAAGCATTTCCCTGTAAGGTGAATTCAATCCCATATGCCCTGATCTCATTCTACACAACATAACTTCCCTTGTGTTTCCATTAAATCAAGTCAAATGTTATTAGTCACATGCGCCGAATACAACAGGTGCTGTTGAACACCTGTTGTATTCGGCGCATGTGACTAATACAATTTGACTTGATTTAATGGAAACACAAGGGAAGTTATCTTGCGTAGAATGAGATCAGGGCATATGGGATCGAAATTCCTCTTTGAAATTGATAGGGAAACATGGTACTGGAATGTGTAATGGCTGTATGGTAGAGGAAATGGTTGAACATGTATTATTATGTTGTGAAATGTATGATATAGTAAGGGAGAGGTTGTTTGACAGGGTCAGAGAGGTTGGACGGGTATTGGGTGTGGGTGGTATTTTGGGTGGGGGTGATGGGTTATTTCAGGGTTAATTAAGAGAATATAGTGGTATAGGTAGGTTGTGACTGCACATTGTAAATATGCTACTGGAACGGACCTTGTTCTTTTTATTTCTTATTTTTGTAATTTGTGTGTTTTCTTTCTATCTTGTTATTGTTTGTATTTGTTGAGGTTAGAGCTCGCAAAAAAGGCAATTCACTGTAATTGTGCATGTGACATTAAAACGTGAAACTATTTCCATGGTAACACTCACTTAACCATTGTGATTTCCCTCAGATCCCTGAGGATGACGAGGTGTTCACTGTCAGGCTGACAGGTGTGGCAGGCGGGGCGGTCCTCAACCCCAATGGCAGCAGCGTGGAGCTGAAGATCCGCCGTAATGACAGCCCCCTGCGCTTCTCCCAGTCCCAGATGGCCGTGGCCGAGACCGCCGGGGTCATCTCCCTGATCATAACCCGCGGCCTCCTGGCCGACCACGGCCGCTTGGTAGGCTCAGATGACACGGAGGTCTCCGTGGACTACGTGGTCGTCAGCGGCGACGGGGCGGGCAGTGCCACTCCGGCGGTGGATTTCATGGACCTGCAGGCGGTGCGCACGGTGACATTTCCCCCATGGGTCTATGAGGCCCGTCTTCTCTTCAACGTCAGCGATGACGAGGTGCCGGAGATTGCCGAGTCGTTCCACGTAGTGCTGCTGGAGGAGACGGTGAGAGGAGACGCCGTGCTGATCCCGCCCAATGCCGTCCTGGTCACCATCGAGCCCAATGATAAACCCCACGGGGTCCTGTCAATCAGTGGCAGCCCCCTCAACCAACTAATCAGTATCAACGAGGATATGACTGACAGGTTGGTGAAACTGATCAGTGTATCATCTTATAACATGATCGTTTCCAAACACATTGAACCTCAACTGTTTCTGTGTCTCTGCTATTCTCACAACCCCGCCCTGTCTTGTCCAAAAGATTTGACGGTATCTCCATCGTGAGGAACGGCGGTAACTACGGTGACGTCTCTGTCAACTGGACCATCAGTCGGAACTCCAGCGACCGCTCGCCCGTGTCAGATGACCTGAGCCCCGAGGCGGGCACACTGTGGTTGACGGCGGGTCAGATGAGCGCGGTCTTGCCCTTGAACATCACAGCAGATGAGCTTCCAGAGGAAGCAGAGGCCTTTGTCCTCCGACTGCTGCCGGACACTGTGCAGGGAGGGGCCGAAGTGGACGAGCCTATGGAGGTCAGTCTGGCCTGGCTAGGATATGATTGGTTAGGATTCTGCTGCTGTTGATTGATTGGATTGGTTGATTGGTCCATCTATATTTTAAGTTTCAGTTCTAATACTAGAGGCTGACAATTTGTTTTGTATACAGAGATAAGGTTTTCTAGTATTTAAACCAGATATTATTTTCAGTTCTGTCATGTTGTGGATGCTGTTGGTTTTGAGGAGCTCTGTGTTGGTTGTTGTTTATTTACAATTACAAATTCAAGCTGGGGAAGACAGAAGGACAGACAGTCAGAAAGCTGCTTGTCAACCCTGGGAGCTTAGTGCCATGTCGAACATAGGGCAGCGCCTGACAGAGAGGGAGGGAGGGAGGGAGGGAGCAGGTCTACTACCCACGCCCTCCTGAGGAAGTTTGCGGGGGAGGGCTGCACTTGTGGGAGACACATCTGGAGAGCAGTCCCCTCCTCTCTAGAGGATGTGGTCGTGTGTGTGTGTGTGTGTGTGTGTGTGTGTGTGTGTGTGTGTGTGTGTGTGTGTGTGTGTGGGGGTGGGTGGGTGGGTGGGTGGATGGCTGGAGACTAGGCACACACACTGGTCCTGTACAGTAGACCCTATTAATACTGTCACTTCACACTGGGTGTTCCCTTAATGTGGTTGAATGAATCTAAACAAAGACAACTGTGGGGGTATGCTTGTGTCCTCACAAGGATAGTAAATCAAGGAAGATTCGAACAAGTGGGGACTTTTCACCCGTCGTCACAAGGAAAAAGGCTATTTTGGGCTTAGGGTTAAGGCTGAGGGTCAGGTTTAGGATTAGGGTTTGTGGTTAGGGTTAGGGGTTAGGGAAAATAGGATTTAATTTGGTCTCCACAATGATAGTAAAACAAATGTGTGTGTGTGTGTGTATGTGTGTGTGTGTGTGTGTGTGTGTGTGTGTGTGTGTGTGTGTGTGGGTGTGGGTGTGGGTGTGGGTGTGGCAGTATAAAGTCTTTATTATTGCCATCTTTGTCACAGCTTCCCATCTTGGCTATGTGTGAAAGGAGTGGGTAGATCCAACCCTTGTTTATGTTTAATGTATTAGAACACACACACACGCACACACAGACACAGGGGTTGGACTCTCAGCGTGTGGTATCTGCTGCCATGTGTGTATCAGCAGTTGACTAAGCACTGCTTATAAGCTTTAAAACGCAACGCTTGTAGTTAATCAATGCATCCGTCAAGAGAATACAAATAATTTAACACACACTCCAAATGCTGCAAGCATGCAACACTTAAAACCTGTCAGACAGCCGTGAGTCCTGGTCAAACATCTACAGTAAGCCCTAGTAAAAAAAGCTCATGAAAGCTTTTCTTGCCCATTTAATTAAAGAGGATGCATCTCTAAAATTAGCCCAGGGTTCTTTCTTTACGACACAGAGTCTGATGATTTCTCCTCCTTTCCCCACTCTCCTTCCTCTCCCTCCCTCCTTCCTTCCACAGATGATGTTCTACCTCCAGGACAGCGATGACGTGTACGGCCTGTTCCGCTTCCATCCGGAGGAGAACCAGAACATCCAAAGTCAGCCCGATGGACGCTTCCTGTCCCTTAGCTTTCTGCGGGAGGGGGGCACCCTGGGGGAGGTATCCCTAGCGCTCACTGCCCTCTACATCCCCGCGGGGCCCGTGGACCCCGGGCTGGCCCGGGACGGGGTGCTGAACGGCAGCCGCTCTACTACCGTGCTGTTCTCTCAGGGCCAGGATCTGACCAGACTCACCCTGCCCGTCCGCAATGACGCCTTCCTGCAGAACGGAGCCCACTTCCTCATCCAGGTGGGGCCAGAGGTCTCGGACGGCAACACTTTTGGGTCAAATAATGACCCAGTCATAGAAGCACTGTCACAGGGAGTGGGGACACACAATTCATACAAGGTTTCAAATACAGTAGATAAGAAGATCCGTTTATTTAAATGAGTGTGAAGACCTTAAATGAACGTAGCTCACCTGTGCTACTGTATGCAAATGTTTTTAGAAAGTGGTCAGCGGCTCCAGCTTAGGAAAATGTTGGTTGGTTCTTAGTTTTGTCAAGCTTGTCCAGATACATGGTCCCTCATTTGCATGTGTGAGTGACTTGGACCTGAGAACTGTGCTCTGGCCTGTTGCCATGGGATCTGTCCAAGCATCCAAACAAACAGCCCTCATCAGGCAGCGCTTGAAAACAAACACAAAATGGAAGTACCTCCTTCACATTCAATGGGTCCCAAACTGCTCCCTCACACACACACACACACACACACACACGCGCACACATGCAAAAGCACACACACACAAAGCCCAAAGAAGAAGCTGAGAGGTCTTTGGAGAAAGTCATTCATAGTGTAGTGAGAGTGTGAAGCTAAGAGAGCGGTTTATTTGGAATCATGGAGGGGTAAAGAGGTACAGTACTGCACAATAGAACACGAATGCCTGAGAGAAAACTGCAACATTGCATTACCGCTTAACATTCTGTTCCTTCCCTGATGAACTAATAACTCCACAATACCTGAATGAAACCCACACCTGTACTTATACAGTATACTGCCCATGTGAGAGTCATGTATTTCTTTTCTTTTTTTTAAAGACATTTTTCCATTTGGATAACACAACAAAAATGTGGCCTACTGGTATGAAAGACGAGTCATGTATTGGAAGATGGCTATAGGGGGATTTGTGCTTAGTCATCATTGCTGTCTCTCTTTCAGCTGGATAGTGTGGACCTGGTCAGCATCAGCCCTCCCATCCCGTCTGTGAGTCCTCGCTTCGGAGGGGCGCTCAACCTCACCCTCACAGTCACCCCCGACATCGCCAACGGGGAGATCGGCTTCACCAGTAACACCACGGTGGTGGTGTATGAGCCTGAGGACACCAACGCTAGCACGGTACAGCGCTAATCCTCTGTCTGCGTCTGTGGCACACATGTTAGCATGGCACGCTATTACGCTAACCATCTCTCTTTATCAATGACACACACGTTAGCATAGTACGCTAACCCTCTGTATGCTCAATGGCACACCTGTGTAGTGTACCGTGACTCTGGAATGATCTGGCTCGAGATACTGTATGCGTGGGGATGTTACTTTGATGTTACAATGATGACTTTACCGTAATGAAATGTTTTTCAAGTCGTAATTACTGCAGTTGAATGATCACTACAGTATGTTTGAACAGCAATTTGCAGGTCTTGTTTCATGTAACGTAGCTTCAGTGCTTATAATGGATAGGCTTCTAATCCTACGAGTCAGTTTGTTCCTAATGTCTCGTATGATTGCAGATGGTTGAGGGATAGGATATTCTTCCTCCTCCCACAGGTGACCCTCAGCCTGCGGCGGGACGGGACAGACGGCAAGGCCGTGGTGTTCTGGAGCCTTCGACCAATCGGAGACAACCAGGCTGACATCACCACTGACGACCTGGAAACCCTGAGCGGCTCAGTGGTGTTCCTGACGGGACAGAGTGACGCCGTCATCAACGTCACCGTCATGGCTGATGATATCCCCGAGGTCAACGAGACCCTATCCCTCACTCTGGACAGGTACTGGACAGCAACTCCGGGGAGCTTTTGGTTGACCAACAGATTCTCATTCTGTTAGTCAGTAGCAATGTAAATAAGTGCCTGTGTCTGATTATGCTCTGTTGAGGTACCACACGCCGTTGGCATATGTCCTGGGATTTGAATCAGTAGCGTACTGTCCACTTGTTCATTTACTTAACAACAATGCCTGGCTGTGCTTAAAATGATTAAAGCAATGAAATAGTATTTTTTTTAAATAATTGCTAATATGAGCAGTGAGACTAGGGTGTCACAAGGAAAGCCTATCCCTTAGCCCTGTTTCTACCCCTACTCCAATTCCTGCCTGTCATCTGTTACCGATGACCTGTGACGGGAACATTGGCTCTCCCTCCCTCCCTCCCCTCCTGCAGGGTGGAGACTCCGCGCTTTGTAGTGTACTTCGGGTAAGTGGCGAGTGGAGTGAGCCTGGACTCTTTGTGTGCTTTAAATCACGACTTTGTCTAGGGGGAAAAGGGACCACTTTAGGATTTATTGGGCCTTCGGTTTGATGGGAAAGGGGTGTTGTTGGGGTGGTTTTGTGGGGGTGTGCGTTGGGAAGAAAGGAGCGTGGGTGTGGGGAGTAAGGAGGGATCTTCTTTGTGTTGCACCTAATTTGAACCATTCTTTATGCCCTCCTGTAAAGACATCAGTGTTTGTATGCATGATGCGAGTTGGACTCAAGTGTTTGTTTGGTATGCTTTGCTCTGTCCAGCCCCTGCTTTTCATTTACCCTTTATGTGGCCACACTCGCACACATGTACACACACACACACACACACACACACACACACACACACACACACACACACACACACACACACACACACGCACACACACACACCCTGCTCATCAGGGGCCAGGCTGACAGAACACACAGCCCCCCCCCCCCTGCTGTGAGAGAGAGAGACTCAGGGGGCCACTGAGTGACACGGTTAATCAGAGCAGCTCAAACAACGGGCCTCTGGTCAATACTGAACATGAGACAATACAAGGAATTTACTCATTCACTGTTTTTAAATGAAGGGTAAGTTAGCTTTGAAGTGCATCTCCTTGTTGTTTTACAAGCAATACACGCTGGCTGTTTTAAAATTCCCCCACAACCCACATTCCCACTGAGATGAAGGCCTGTGAGTTCCTTTTTGGTCTAGCCGCTGAGTTCCCCTCTGTGTTGCAGGGTTAACGTTGAGAACCAGATCCTGAAGCCTGGCTTCACCAGTCGAGAGATTGTCATTGTGGAGAACGACGACCCAGGTGGAGTCTTTGAGTTCTCCCCCTTCTCCAGAGGACCCTGGTATATCAACGTACGTCTGGCACACAGCCAGGCCTCATGACTGTTGATGCTCATCTGTTTCATCTACTGTGATGCATGTTGAATAGCATCTTGACCAACCAGGTCATTTTCGCAAACTACCAAGTGTTCTCAATTGATTACCTACATCAATAACAGCAACACCTCTGACCCCTAGTTTGTCCTGGTTTGCCCTGTGACCTTTTCTTCATAGGAAGGTGAGGCGGTGGAGCTGCGTGTCATCAGGGCCCAGGGGCAGTTGCTCAAACAGCTGGTGCGGTATGTCCTCATGCCCTCGGGCAACGCCGAGTTCTACGGCGCCACGGGCATCCTGGAGTTTAAGCCCGGGGAGAGGGAGGTGCTGGTGGCACTGGTGGCAAGGCCTGACGAGGTCCCTGAGGTACAGCTACACTACTGTCTGTCCCCCCTTTATGGCATCATGTATGTATGGCTTGGACACTCCCTCCTGACTGTGAGGGTGTCGCTGGTCCTACTGTTTCCAGTTTTCAATGCCTTTGAAGTTCAAAATCAGTTTGCTGGTTTTGATCGTTTACATGTGTTTGCCTGTAGAACACGGTGCACAAATTACAGTGTGACAGTTCTGTTAAAGTGCCCGTGTGTATGTGTCTGTGTGTAGCTGGATGAGATGTTCTCGATGGTACTCAGCAGCTACAGCACTCCACCCAGTCGCCTTGGCAACCACCGAGAGGTCAACATCACGGTGCGGAAGAATGACGACCCCTTCGGGGTCATAGAGTTCGGCCGGTCTGGAGTGGCAGAGGCCATCAACGAGAGCAAAGGCTCCGAGTCTCACTCAGGTACAATGGCGCAGTGGAGGAACAGTGTCTAAAAACTAGACAGTACTTTAAGACAATACAGTATAAAGAAAGTAAAATAACAGGAAAACATTTGTGATCATATTTTAAGTCATTTTAATTCTGTAGAAGATGAGATTCAGTAGAGAGATTATACAGAAACGAATAGGATTGAGTGTATTATATTGTAAATATTGTGTTCTGTTGTGGGTCACCTTGGCAGTGGCCTATCCTGTGGTGAGGAACAGGGGTCACTTCGGGAAGGTGTCTGTGTCCTGGGTCCTAGAGCCCCACATGTCTGCTGACGTCAGCCCCATACAGGGATACGTTGTGTTTGCTGAGGGGGAGTATGTGAAAAACCTCACCCTCTTCTCTCTACCTGATGAGGTAAAGCCATCTCTCAAACGCTACAGTATTTGACCTTTGCTCCTTTACATCATGTGTATAAATATCTATGTCAATAAAATGTCATGGTTTGTATGGTATCTGCTATCTTTTCTACACAATACTTCATCTTTGCCTGACAATATCTTGTTTCCGACATAAGCTCCCGGAGGACACAGAGCATTTCACCATCACACTACTAAACGTGACAGGGGGAGCAAGACTTGGGAACATACTCAACGCAAGCTTGCAGATTAACAAGAACGATGACCCGATTTACTTTGCAGGTAAAGATATCTTTGATTTGCTCCCTAACGCTTTATGTAAAGCATTGGGCGTTTTTTCAAGCGCCGCTGTGTGTTAGCAGACATCGAGTGGCCATATCAAGTGACCTTGTGTTTATGTCACGTGGCGTGGGGGTTAGGTCAGTCGACGTAGGACAACGTAATACTCTGTCTCTCTGTCCTCCAGAGCCTGTGGTTGTCAGGCTTCAGGAGGGGGGTGTGGCCAACTTCACTGTTTTGAGGGCTGGTCCGGCTGACTTTGTTGCCACGGTGATGTATCGAGTGGACTACGGCGGGACGTCACTGGGTGACTTGGCCCCGCTGAGTAACGACACCGTGCTCGTGTTCGGTGTGGGAGAATGGTCGAAGAACATCTCTGTAGCTGTGGAGGAGGACGACACACCTGAGACTGACGAACCCTTCTACGTCATCCTCTACAACACTACAGGTGTGTAAGGCTGCCACGTTTTCTACGTATTCAAACGAACGAGATACTTCTCCTGACCTCGTGACCTGAACAGGAAAAACTCTGAGCTCTAGTTTTAAACAATGGCTAGGTTCCAGAATGGTTCCTGGTTAGGTCACGTGGTCAGGAAAAACTCCTGGCCTTACTCACATTGTGTAGTATGGAAGGTTGTCCAATCGAAGTCCTGCTCTCAGTACAATAGCATAAAGAGATATTGGTCAAGTCATTTTAGAGACAGCTGTCGTACGAAACAACCAGCCTCGTTACGTTGACTGTTTTCCTCGTTTACTAGCTGTATCTCCAGTCTCTTTGACAGCTGTTTCTGTACATTGGTGAGCAACTGAGTTGATTAGCATTGACACTGGTGACCCTGAAAAGCCCTCCTAATCCCGGTATTGTGTGACACAAACAGGGATGAAAGCGGGTGGGCCTGTGGGGGAACTTAATTACCGAACTCAGACTCACTCCGCAGGCTTCAGCACAAAGCCCGCCAGCCCAGTCCACTACTCCACTCCGCTGCCTGGCCTGGCTGTATGTGCATGGACTACTTGGAGTGAAAATAAGGGTTAACCCACTCTGCTCCTCTGCAAGCCTTAGTTAACGAGAGAGGGCTCTTATACTATTTTTCGTGGCGGACATCTGCATATAGAACCCTGACCCGCTCTGCTGGGTTGCCGTGGTTACTGTGTGCTATGGTAATGAGACCCGTCTCCTTTTTGTTATGATATTTAGCATGACAATACTATGTGGGTATTATAAAGCAAGCTCGTCTGTTTGTCTCTCTCTCTCTGTGTCTCCTGTAAAAGCACAAGCACATGCTGTGTTTTATTTAAACCAAGCAAGATGTTAAGTTCAAACAAGAACATTTTACTGACTTGAAGGACATTTCATGTTTCTCTCTTGTTCAGTCATTTGTTATTTAATAACAACCGAGGGACATAGAGTTTTAACCGGCATCGTAAATATGCTCAGTGACCACATGCTTAGGAAGCATGTAAAACTGCTGGACTTGAAACGCAGCATGTGTGTGTGTGTTTGTGGCGACAGGTGACGCTGTTGTGTATGGTGCGGACACAGCGACAGTGGTGATCGAGGCCAATGATGAGGCCAACGGAATATTCTCCCTGGAATCCACAGAGAGGTCTGTAGAAGAGGGCAAGACCAACAACTTCTAGTAAGGACCAACTCTAGCCTTAATACACCATACACCTTTCCCGCATGCTTACCCAGCCTCTGGAATAGATTAGCAGCTCTTAATAAACTTATTGAGTTGAATATCCTACCATCTGTTGTCATAATTTAATCCAGTGTGGGACAATTCAGGACCTCGGGGGCCGTAATGTCTGTTGGCACTCTTCTCCCTGGCACTTCGTTGGTCCACTAATGTCATTGGTTGCTAAGGAAGTGCTCACATTTGATTTTCAGCTCTTAATCACTTCCTGTTATGAAGGAAAACACAGGAACCAGCATATATTCACGCCTCTAAGGACCTGAGTTGTATGCTTGCGGGTTCTTCCTCAGTCCCACATACAGTCCCTTTGTCTCCTAGTGCTATCAGGGCCAGGGGCCACTTTGGCAACGTGACGGTGTTCTGGCGTCTTTATGCCAATGACACAGCCCTGGAGCCTGGTCAGGAGTTCACCAACACCTCGGGCTCCATCACCTTCACCACAGGGGAGGAGAGCAAGCCCATCGTCCTGGAGGCCATCTCAGACAAACTCCCCGAGTTCAACGAGTTCTACGTCCTCAGGCTCATCCGCATCTCAGGTAAGGGGAAGCGTGAGTGTGAGGCAGATATGCACCAGGTGAGGGATGTGGGACTGACCTACTGAACTAGTAGTACTCCTGTAGTAAGTAACAGACTCACTCACACACAACGCGCACACACAAGCTCACATACACGCTGACGCCGTACTCACACATACACTGACACGCACGCATACGCCCATACTCACAAACGCACACAAACGCACACAGCCAAACGCTGCAGTCCCATGTATATAGAGACAGTAGACACTGGACCGTCTTTCACACTGTGTATTCATATACTCTATTCTTCATATAGCTCATTCTAATATATCTACTACTGTACATTTCATTTTTGTTATATTGTCTATAAACACTGAGTTTACAAAACATTACGGACACATCCATGACATAGAGTGACCAGGTGAATTCAGGTGAAAGCTATGATCTCTTATTGATGTCACTGGTTAAATCCACTTTAATCAGTGTAGATGAAGGGGAGGAGACAGCTTAAAGAAGGATTTTTATGTCTTGAGACAATCGAGACATGGATTGTGTATGTGTGCCCTTCAGAAGTTGAATGGGCGAGACAAAAAATGTAATTGCCTTTGAACGGTTATGGTAGTCGGTGCCAGCTGCAATGCTGCAGTTTGCTGTGTATTTATCAAGAATTGTCCACCATCCAAATTACATCCAGCCAAGTTGACACAACTGTGGGAAGCCTTGGAGTCAACATGGGCCAGAATCCCCATGGAAGGGGGGGGGGGGGGGGGGGAATGGAAAGTATCCTTAATGTTTTGTACACTCAGTGTACACCGCCTGAGTGTTAGAATAAGGCTATGAAGTAACAAAATGTGGAAAAAGTCAAGGGGTCTGAATACTTTCCGAAGGCACTCTATCTTACTGGTTTGTATACGCATAGATTGCATTTGGATTACTGATACAATAGTTGTTAACTGGATTCGTCCGGACATGAATGATTTCTTGTTTTTAAGTTTTTGATTATTATGTGTGTACTTGTTTGACATTTTTAGCTAGTAACATAAGCATTTCACTGCACCCGCTATAACATCTGCTAAACTTGGATCTAATTTGATTTGATTTAGTATGTTCTTGACTAGAACATCAACATATGAGCCTTAAAGCTACCTATGTTCTCTCAGTTGAAGTGGGGTGTTATGGGTTATTCCTAAAGTACTCTGTGTCACGTTACAAATGTTGTTGATACCAAGCATTGACCATTTTCTGTCCGGTGATATTCCATAGGTGGTTACCCCGGAGAGGGCGGCCGATTGGCTAATACATCCCTCAACGCCTCTGTCCTGATCCCCTTTAACGATGACCCTTTTGGAGTGTTCGCCATCGCCGTCGACAACCTGGACCAGGAAGTGGCTGAGGACATCCTGTCAGAAGAGGACATGTCGGATGTCACTTCCTTCACCATCCTGCGGCAGCAGGGCACCTTCGGGGAAGTGCGGGTTGCCTGGGAGATTGTATCTGTCCGTTTCCCTCTCGGCCTCCCTCCCATGCAGGACCTCCTCCTCAGCGCCTCCTTCCCAAAGGAGGTGGAGCTCAGGCCCCACTCCAGGAGGCACCATTCAGGCACCGACGCCTGGTTCTTCTCGGGCCTTCAGGGTGCCTACGGCACTATCAGCCCAGAGGAAGGGCCTGGCAGTCTTGCTAACTTCACTTTCTCAGCCTGGCTGGTTTCCAGGCCGGACACCAACGGCTTCATCGTGTCCAAGGGCAACAGGAACGGGACGCTGTACTATGGGGTGAAAGTCCAGACCAACGAGTCCCATGTGAGTGTGATGCTGTACTACACAGCCTTGGGAGCCAACAGCACGCTGGTGGCCCGGGCCACGGCAGAGAGGTTTGTGGAGGACAACGTGTGGCTCCATGTGCTGATCACGGTGGATGATGGGATTATTGAGTTCTTCCTTAATGGCAACCTTATGCCCAGAGGGATTAAGAGTCTCAAAGGAGAGGCCATCACTGACGGTGAGTCCCAATCATTTCATTATCTCTTGAAGCTGGAATCCTTAGTTGCCACTGTATATCTATTTTAGGACTTAGAAATGAATGATACAGTCTTCCAGACTGAATGGGTTTGTATCTTACAAATGCCTCGTGAGTTTATTTCAACAGTCATACCCCGATCAGAACCGAAAATACAAGCTTGTTTTACTGCCAGTGTTTGTAAACAATGTAAATGTAAACAATCACTGTATAGCCTCGAAACATGGTTAAAACTATCATTTTGATATCATGGACGGTCAGTCCTTGCATCCCTAGCTCTGTCTTTGAAGTTAAGAGTGGTTATATTTCTCCAGGCCTATACCTCAGCTTTTTTACCAAAACACAGACGGGGTGACTCCTTTGTTATTGTTTCAATTAAAGTCCTCCTCCAGTCTCCTTATAACCTCATTTAACATCTGATTTACTTAACAAAATGCACATCTTAATAGGTGCAGGTACAGCATGTCATGATATGGCACAAGTGGGTGGGGGGGAGGGGCTTTCCACTTTTGTTCTTTTGCTCATCTATTATTCTAAAAGCATGGGGGGATGATGATGACATCACATTTGACCATCAAACCAACTCCTTGAGTGCCATACTCCTTGAAGTTTGCAGTTGTGTTTGCAGTTGTGTAAAAACATATATACAGTATATATATTGTACTGCTTAAAAAAGCAATACAACTGGCCTTCTTTAGACTAGTAGAGTATCTGGAGCATCAGCATTTGTGGGTTCGCCTTCAAGACTTTTGGAAAGTAATTCCTCACGAAGCTGGTTGAGAGAATGCCAAGTGTGTGTGCTGTCATCAAGGCAAAGGGTGGCTACTTTGAAGGATCTCAAATATAAAATACATTTTGATTCGTTTAACACTTTTTTTGGTTACTACATGATTCCATATGTGTTCATTGTTATTCTACAATGTAGAAAATAGTACAAAATCAAGAAAAGCCCTTGAATTAGTAGGTGTGTCCTAACTTTTGACTGGTACTGTGTATATATATATATTTTGCTCAAAACATACCCTTTACCATGTGTGTACTGTATTTATATTTGGGATATCATTTTCAACAGGAAACATTCAAAATCGCTGGAGGACGTCTTTAAGGATTCTAGCTTTAAAGGCAAAAGTCATAATACTTACAATTGCGTTATTGTATAATTTACACTTTCCGACTACAGTGACTTCAATGAAGTCTAGCCTCTCTGAGCCTGTTCCCGTGAGGTGTCTCACTCTCAGCAGACAGAGGCTTCCCCAACAATCTGACGTCACCGGTGGTCCGGGAGTGACCACTGTGGGACCCTGCTCCTCTCCTCACTCTTGTGGCCCACATCTGGTCAGGGAGGGTCTATTTAAAACCATGCATTCCACCCATCCCCTCTCCCTTTGTTCAGACGTACAGAGATTCTGCAATGCTTGAGCGAGCGCTTAGCCGCCGCACTGGTGGACATTGTTACAGGCAGAAGAAAGCCGACGGCGGTTTTCTCCCCCCCTCAGTAACTGAAGACATAACGGGGCTATCTGTGTTGATAGATCGTCTCTGGTTAACTTCAATCAAAGGGATACAAATGCGAACGTCAGACACGTCCGACCTTGTCAACTCAACCGGTGTTTTATTGCTGTGTCTGATGGCTTTGTCAGGGGTTACCGTCGCAAGTTTTCTCAATTGGTCCAGTGTTCTGCTGGGTACTGGTCAAGCCCTCGGTAAGGTTGGTCATCATAGGGAATGACCTCTGAACTAGTTCATGGTTTAATAATTGGCACTGGAGCGATAGGCCTATTGATGATGCGCTGTACCCACTTTTTTCCACAGAGTTAGAGATGAAGACAGATTTGGCTTTGGAATACATTGCTCTACACCTTTTAAGTCAGCATGGTAGCATGAAACCATTCTGGAATGGATACGCTGTTCAGTACCTGCTTGTCAGCTTCTCTGTATACAAAAAGCCTCGCTTTTTTTGACAGCAGCATGACCACCCACTGTTTGATGTTTCTCTGAGTGTATTCTGCCTCCTGTGTTTGTGTTGCAGGTTCAGCTCCGGTGCGGATCGGCTCGGACCCCTACGGAGAGCAGCGCTACACGGGCCTCCTGCAGGACCTGCGTCTCTACCACAGCAGACTGAACCGCTCGGAGATCCACGAGGTCCACGCGCAGCCCGCCAAGATGGACCTGAGGAACATCTCCGGCTACCTGCAGTACTGGCAGGGCGAGAGGCAGAAGGCCTTTGTGGTGGAGGTGCGGGACGACAAGGAGGAGGAAGGGGAGGAGCTGTTCTACCTGCAGCTGGTGGCGGCCCATGGGGGGGCGCGCCTCCCCCTCCCCCGCCCCACCGCCACCCTGCGGGTGATGAAGAGCGACAACGCCAACGGCTTCTTTGGCTTCACCGGCGCCTGCATACCAGACGTAAGACCCGCACACACTCACGAGCACGCACACACGCACGCACGCACATGCACGCTCTCACGCGAAAGCACTCGCACACACGCACACTGTATATGATTTACAGTATAAATGAGACGCCATTGACACGATTGAGATGAAATGTACAGACCATGTTTACCAACTCTGGCGGTCCCTGAGTTTGACAGACACATCAGCAACAGTGATGTGAAACACAGAGTAGAATGGAGACCACACAAGCACATTATCCACACATTCTGTAACTGGCTTTGATCCAGCATGTCTCCTGAGAGTATGGATATTTTGTTACCTAGAAAGACATGTAATCGAAGGCAGTTGTTAGTGAGTGCATATCCTTCTGCATATTTAACCAGTGTTTACAGCTGGGTGAAAGTGTGCTCTCTGCCCTTTAGGGAGATTGCATACAGGTGTCTAATGGCTCCTCTCAGGTAGAGCGACAGATGGCAGAGCAGCTAAGGGCATTCCTATGGAACTAGAGTCCCGGTAGCACAATAGGTGGTAGACCAGGGGATGGCATTCCATCAGAACTAGGGTCCCTCTTAACGCTGCAAGGGGACAAAGGGACTCAGAGGCATGCGGGGCTATCGGGTGGACTCTCTGCAAATCACATCTTGACTGTGCAGGAATTATTAGAGGAGGGCTGTCCATAAAAGTATTTCTCAAACCCAAATGTTCATTTTTGGAATGAGTGGTTGTCAGTCTTGAATTGGTAACGAACTACCGTATCTTGCAGTGGAAAACATGAAAATGTCCAACATGATTATCTTTCTGTTTTTAATTCCAAGT